>NW_010114871.1:0-2928 GCF_000699245.1 Pterocles gutturalis | reverse complement strand
AGACTGAGAGCTGACCAGGGTGGGGGGGGCGGGGAGGAGGGGGGAAGGCCTTGGGAGAGTGACCACCTGGAGCGAGATGACCCAGAGCAAAAGAGATCCGGAACCAAAAGGGCCGATCTTCCAAAGGGTCCTCACCTATATACTGGGCATGATGTGTATGTTACGGAATAGATTATTGACCACTTTGGGTCTCAATCCCGAACCTGAGATCAAATCCTGGGCTAGTAACTGGGGCTGTGCTCCCTCCCAGCTTCTCCGGTCTGCAGACAGTCAGAGAAGCTGAAAGACCTTGGCAGCCACATAAACATCACTTTTTATCAGCTTTCTTCTGAGCACAAATCCAAAACACAGCCTCTTGCTAGCTATTAAGATAACTCTGTCTCAGCTTAACCCAGGACAACGGTGGAGAGAGTAATGGAGGACAGTCAGCTGAACATGAATGCCAGATAGTTAAATTCAGGGAGATCCCCAGTACCACATTTATACATAAGGGATTCTAAATTGTATGGCTAGATTCTCCACATGGACACTAAATCTCAACTCTAAGCCCATGAGTATATTTAAAGCCCAATGGCTGCTGGCTGTTCACATCCCCTTTCAAAATTGGAGGCCATGCCATAAGCACAGCATTGTGATCATCCAACAGAGCCTTTTTCCCCTAGATAGTGTTTTGTGTAGTAGATGTGCTAGGATATACCCATACTGATGTGTATTGGATGTATTGATAAAAAAGAACACTTTGCAGGGTAGCATATACATTCACATACACACGCACACACACAGAGTTTTAGTTGACACTGCTTTTATCAGGGGACTTGGGCCACACCGTCAAAAGAGGTCTTCTCCAACCCCAGACACATTGTGATCGTATTCTAACATTTCCTACTGCTGTAAGTATTATTGAAATATTCTGCATAGTTTTTGGTGCCATCAGTTCAAAGATGCTGCTGAAAACTGGAGCCACCTCAAAAAATGGCCGCAGACATGGCTAAGGAAAACTTCCTTTCAATTTAAAAACCTCAAACTGATTAGTCTGGTAAATTTATCAAAAAGGTTAAGGAGCATCTACATTACATCAAAGTATCTACAAGAAAACAGATCTAATGGAAAGTTGTTTGAGTTAGTCAGTATTGCTGGAACTAGAAATGAGACAAATTCAGAATAGAAATTATATTCAAATTTTTCTTCAAAACACCAGAGAAATATGGCAATATTGGGTTCTTGAACACACACACACACACACAAATCAATATCGGATATTTTCCTACTTATACTTTAGTTTAATAAAGTCATAGGAATTCTCTGATTAATTCCTGCATTATGCAGGAGTTTGGACTCAGTGACCACACTAGTCCCTTCTGTTTTTTTAATCACTTAATTAATTAAAGCTGTAATTATATTTGCTGAGAGATTTCATATCTTAATGTGCTCTGAGATTCCCTTAACTTCTGTGTTTTTTGTACACCAAAGTGTTCATTCAAATAGCTTCAAAATTTAGAGGTCTGATATATGTAAGAATTATTTACAGACAACATCTTTGCTTTCCCTTCCCTTCCCACCAGTCATTTGGAGTAAGTTGCTGGCACCCTGTGTTTAAAGACATCATTTGCCCCACATGCAACAACAGTATGTTCATCTCCCTGTGTGCCTCTGTTCCTCTAGCGGCATCAGTCTATTAAAGCATTAAAGTTTATCTTTGGCTCTGTAAAGTCTCTCTCTTGTGTTCAAAGCCTGAGAAATTTCTGAACGCACCTTTTGATGATTTCAAAAGGTTGTATTGGTCTAACCCTTTGTCTTGACAAGGGCTACATTTGCCTCTACGTTAGGAGAAAAGAAGGCAGCTGGGCACAAACGAATGTGAAACACACACACAACATGCAATTAAAATAACAAGAACAAATAAACATAACAGTGTGGAAAGAAGGGGGGGTAGAAAAAAGCATACACAAGAATGCACCTTTTTTCAAAATGGTTCTCACTATCAGTCAAATCTTTCTTCTACTTATCAGAGAGAAAGAAGAGTTTGACCATCGTCACTGGTAAACAGCCACTTCCCATAGGAGATTCTGTTTCACAGTGAAAGAAAGCAGGACATTTTTACAAGTGAACTATGTTCCCTCACTTCCATCAGAGTTCAGTGTGTGCAAGTTTAAGCCACAAAATTCAAGGCAGCATTAAAACACAGTTATCCTTAAAATTACCTAAAGTTCACTATTTGTTATCCACAGTCTGCTTACAAGATTCAGAAGGAGGTGCTGATTTCCACTTAGTGATGGGGTATCTCTATAAATTCATCTATTTCTTCTGCTTTCCACTTCAGGTTCTACAGTTGCTCCACATGAATCCCAACACAGAAGAAATAGCCAAGTTACTACATATGTACAGCACGCAAACTACAGAAGAGTAAGCTACCCAATAGACTACTTGCCCAAGTCAGTTAAATTTCTCTCTTCATTATTCTACTAGTTGTAGTTTACATATTGTCTTTGTTCACACATTATTTAACACAGAGTACTCTTTCTAGTTAAGACTTTCAGACATCATAAAACATAAGAATAATAATCAGGAATTACTAATGCTTGGCTTTCCACACTACGGAGTGAAAAGTCATGTGAAATGACCCCATGGTTCTTTGACCATGGGGCGGTTTACTCAGCTCCTGGCCTGTTGTCGAGGGATAGAACTCGGCTGTCTCATAGGGGGAAGCGAATCCTAGCGCAGGAGCTAGCAGGGCTCGTTGAGAGAGCTTTAAACTAGATTCGAAGGGGGATGGGGCTGTAACTGGGTTCGCACCAGTGGAGCAACACTCTAGTGTTGATAGAGACCGGGGGTCCTCCCAGCCTCCTAGGGTGAAACAGGCGTGCTCAGCTCGCTCCCTGAAACGCCTGTGCAGAAGTGTGTACAGCATGGGGAATAAGCAGGAGGAGT
>NW_010114870.1:0-3302 GCF_000699245.1 Pterocles gutturalis | reverse complement strand
GGAAGGTTATTCTGGTCTTTGTCCCTGCCAGCCAGCTCAGGAAGTTGAATACCCTGAAGATAACTAGTCTGACTATTGAAGACTGAACCAAAGAAGGCATTAAGCACCTCAGCCTTTTCCTTCTCCTTGGTGACAATGTTCCCTCCTGCATCCAACAAGGGATGGAGATTCTCCAAAGCTCTCCTTTTGTTGTTAATGTATTTGTAAAAACTTTTTTAATTATCTTTTACCACTGCAGCCAGGTTGAGTTCTAGTTGGGCTTTTGCCTAATTTTTTCCTAATTTTACCTCTGCATGACCTGACAAGATCCCTGAACTCTTTTTCGGTTGCCTGGCCCTTCTTCCAGAGGTGGTAGACTCTCCTTTTTTCCCTGAGTCCCAGGAAAAGCTCTCTGTTTAGCCTTGGTGATCATCTTCTCTGCCACTTTGTCTTTCTGCAGATGGGGACAGCCTGCTCTTGTGCTTTTAAGACCTCCCTCTTGAGGAATGTCCAGCCTTCCTGGGCCCCTTGCCCTTCAGGACAGTCTCCCAAGGGACTCTCCCAACCAGTGTCCTAAACAGCCTGAAATCTGCCCTTCGGAAGTCCATGTTAGTAGTTTTACTGGCACCTCTCCCTACTTCACCTAGGACTGAGAACTCTATCATTTCATGGTCACTAGGCCCAAGACAGCCTCCAACCACCACATCTCCCACCAGTCCTTCTCTGTTTGTGAACAGCAGGTCAAGCGAGGCACCTCCCCTGGTAAGCTCGCTTACCAGCTGTGTCAGGAAGTTATCTTCCACACACTCCAAGAGTCTCCTAGACTGTTTCCTCTCCGCTGTATTGTATTTCCAGCAGATATCTGGCAATTTGAAGTCTCCCACAAGAACAAGGGGGAGCGATTGTGAGACTTCTGCCAGCTGCTTATAGAATGCCTCATCTGCTTCCTCCTGCTGGGAGGGTGGCCTGTAACACACTCCCAGAAGGATATCAGCCTTGTTAGCCCTTCCCCTCATTTTTACCCACAAGCATTCAAACTTATCACCACAATCCTCAATTTCTGTACAATCAAAACACTCCCTAACATATAGAGCCACCAAACCTCCTCTCCTTCCTTGCCTATCTCCTCTGAAGAGCTTATAGCCGTCCATTGCAGCAATCCAGTTATGAGACTCGTCCCACCATATTTCTGTGATGGTGACCAGGTCACAGCTGTTCTGTTGCACAATGGGCTACAGCTCCTCTTGCTTGTTGCTCATACTGCATGCATTAGTGTAGATGCACTTGAGCTGAGCTGTCGAATCCACTCCTACCCTCAGCATGCCACCCCTAGGTTTGTTTGTAATTGGCCTGGTAATTCCCCCTTCCCCCTTCAAACCTAGTCCTCCAACAGCAAAAGATTTCTACTAAAATAAAAAAGTCTATAAAGAAGAAGAAGAAAGAATAAATGTAATTCATGGTGCAGTATATAATATAAAGTGAACGTTAATTAATTGAATTTTGCTTTAAGTTTCCACAGTACACACGGAAAGTCACTTGAAAAATCAGCCGATTCCTTTTTATTTAGGTCTATTCTATTATACATATTACAAAGAGAGAGAGCAAATATTATATCATGATGTATGACTTTACCTTATTAAAATACAACACTGAACATATGTCTTTATGCTTATATTTAAAAATATAAGACAGGAGAAGAGTGCTGAACAATGCTTGAAAAATGCTGAACAATGTTCATAGTTCTATGGAATGTACGGTTTAGTAGTTCCAGAGGAACTCATCATCTTGAGTAATTCACTTATTTTCTAGCCTAAATTGGAATTTCAAAAATATACTTTAAAGTGTTATTAAGAAATTTTATGGAATGTACTGAACAGTAAGGTGCTTCTGTTCTGCTGTCTCCATTACAGGCTGTGGTGAAGATTGTCTTCTGTACGTTGCAGTGCAACACTGCTTCCCAAAATCATAACTACTCAACTTGGCTTTACAGGCAGTAGGGCTTTACTGAGGGGTGAGAGCCTTAAAGAGGAAAAACATGCAGAATTTGTGGAGGAAATTACGCACACTGGCACACACACATGCGCAATTGCAGCATCATCTGCCATCTGGGACAGCTATCTAACAGGTCCCTGGTCTCTCAGGGGGGATCTGGGATCAGGCAAGGGGCAAGAGGAAGGGAGAGCCAGACCTCAAAGCCGGCACACACCCAGCTTCCACCACCCTGCAGTGCTTCTGCAACCATTGCTCCCATGGTGAAAATTTCCCACCTCTATTCTCTCTATTGGAGGTCTCCTCCTATGGCAAGGTGTTTCTAGGCAGCCTCTGGCCCCCGGCCATCCTGGGCTACCTGAAGCTCATTGCCAAGCTGTTGCTTTTCTAGACCATGGCAGGTGCCTTATCCTTCTGCTAGGCTGTTTTTTTTTTTTTTCTCATTCGGCTACTACTTCTTTCCTTTGTAATTCTTGAAGTAGTCTTTTCTCAGCTCTCAAGGCTGTTTTCTTCAGTGACCAGCAACTGACAGCTAGTGAGGTTTTTTACCAACTTGTCCCCGTACTTTCAAGAATTGTTCTGTTATCTCACACTTAAACTGTGGATTGTAACAAGAGATACCTGATACTAAAATCTAGTTCACACAGTCAGTTTTCTAACAAGTTGACTGACCAAAGGTAGAGCATCACACATTTAGTGCATGGCAATGTTGGCAAAATTTTAACCTGTGGCCTGCTACTAGCAATGGCAATACTGTTCTTTCTGGGTCACCATGATGCAACAGTAAACTTCAGGTGACCTTCTTTCCACTAAATGAAGAACCATGTAGAAATGGTAGCTAAACACCAGTAGATTCATTTCTGCATTAGCAAAGGACTGCTGGTTTGTTACATAACTCTGAGGCCAGAAATCCCTGCAATGCATTTCATTGTGCAGTAAAGATGTACCTATAGTAACGTGAAAAGAATACCAGATATCCACTTACAGACAGGGAGATAACTGCCTACATGGAATCAAATAGCTATAACTTCCAATTGTGTGACTAAATCATCATTTTCCTTCAGTGAAAAAATGAAAACTACAGTTTCTACAGATAGCTCTGGAATGTAATTCCACCACTCTATGCTGTGATTGAGCTCATTTTTGGAAGCCAGAAAAGTAATGAATACACATAAAGTCATGCCATTACTTACCCACATACCCACTGTGAATGAGCATACATTATCATTCTTAAATTTCATGAACCCATTTATAATAATATATATATATTACTCCACAATATAGCATTCAATTTCTTTTGTAATTATGTGTCGTGGTTTATAAAACCACGGGGA
>NW_010114869.1:0-2301 GCF_000699245.1 Pterocles gutturalis | reverse complement strand
GGGGATGTTGTGACCAAAGTGCAGGACCCAACTTGGCTTTATTGAACCTCATACAGTAGCCTCAGCCCATCGGTCCAGCATGTCCAGATCCCTCTGCAAGCCTCCCTACCCTGAAGGAGATCAACACACCCTCTCAATTGGGTATCATCTGCAAACTTACTGAGGGAGCACTCAATCCCCTCATCCAGGTCATTGATGAAGATGTTAAACAGGACAGGCCCCAAAACTGATCCCTGGGGAACACCACTGGTGACTGGCCGCCACCTGGACTTAACTCCGTTCACCACAACTCTTTGGGCTCAGCCATCCAGTCAGTTTTTTATCCAGCAAAGGGTGTTCCTGTCTAAGCCATGAGCCACTAGCTTTTCTAGGAGAGTGCTGTGGGACACGGTGTCGAAGGCCTTGCTAAAGTCCAAGTAGAAGACTTGCTCAACAAGCATTTCACTTCTCTTCTTGAGAAGTACTACTAATCTCTCTTAGTAATGAAATAAAACAGAGCCTTCTATTCATAGGTACAGAACAGCTGTCCCTTTTTTAAAAGATGGGGAAAGAATGGCACAGAGACAAAAAAGGACAACAATTTTTCATCTGGAAGGTTGAGTAGTTTAAGAATTTGTAGTGCTCAGCTCAGACTGCAAACTACTAGAAACAGGTTACACAGGCCATGTTCAAGCACTTGAATATTTTGATCATTAAACAGCTGGGCAAGAGCTGTCTTATTTTGCTCTTGTGTTGAATACATCATCAGCCCAGAAGCATACACATTTCAGCAAAGTTAGTTATCTTTCAGTGACTAAAGTAGCATGACCATTCCTTGTTTATCGTGCTACATATGAGGCACCCAAACTAGGTCCAACCTGGAAAACATGCAGGTTTGAATTCTTATTCCTGTTCATGTTTTCAAACAGTAAAACCTGTATAGAGGAGGTGCTGCTATTTTTTTTAAAGTGAAAGGGACTCAATCTTGTCCATGTAAATCACCTTGTAAATATTAATCTCAAACTTCTACGCCAAAATGGAATCCAAAATTCAGAGCCAAGAAAGTTTCATGAAGCATCATTGCTCTCACAGAATGATTAATTCACCACAGTGCATGTGATTTAGGCAGAGGGTAAACTATTTCTCTTCTCCTATAGCACCTTTTCATTCCTGGCAGCATGTTCTTACAACTTAACCCATCATACATTTACATGCTATTTTCTTCTCATCTGCTTCACGTCTGCCTTCTCTGTATTCATAGCTTTAATCCCAGCAGTCCCTTTCCAGTGCTCCTGTGATTGCCAAAGTGCACAGGTAAATCCTGCTGTAAAACTCCATGTTCCTGTAGGTGCTGGCTGCCCTCTGTGGAAAGATGGAAGCTATTAACAAACTGAAGGACTGACTTTTTTTTTCTGTCTGAAGCTGCAATGTTTAGAGGCTGGAAGAAACAATGTCAGTTTATTACTCTAGACAGAAAGATTCGCTAATGCTGACAGCCTAATTATATTCTTCTGCCTTATGTGCCCTGCATCCTCTTGGCTTTGCATTTAAATAAATGAATACAACCATTAATAGATCACCTGCTTCAGCCAGGTGAGGCTACAAGTGTATAACAAGGAAAAATAGGTGAAAAGAAAACATAGGTGAAACTAATGAAAAATTGCAAGTGCTTAAGTCTTTTACCTACTATTACATTGAGTTTGGCTGCTTCTGGCTCTGGGAGTATTCTCTAGTCTCTTCGGATACTTTTCTGTGTAAAAAAAGTGGAAGAGCTAAGTCTTGGAAAAATACAGAGGCAGTACCTGGAGTGATATACTGAAGCTGTTCTCTTTCTGCTGCTGGGGCATTTGGTGAGCTCTAGGTAGCAATCTGGCTGGAGAAATGTGGAGAGGGGAGTAATTTTCTGTACCATTAGGGAGCCTTATGGTCTGGAGTTCAACCCATCAAATCACAGGAGAAAAATTGCCTGTCAGACCTTCCAAGCCTTGCTTACCTGTGCCTGCACTGGCCTTATTGGTATTCAAGCCCTAGTGCTAGGATATAGAGAGACAAATTGATCTCCTTAATGTCACACTGAACAAAGACCTTTTAGAAAAGGGTCTCTGATTCAATACTTAGCTCCTGCCTGTGAAGGAGCCTTGGCTGGCCCATGTTATGTTTCACTTTTGTGTCTTTATAGCAGTGTTCAGAGCTGCTGAGTGGTCAGGTCCACTGGATGACAACTGCTTCACTGCAGCATTCCTGTTAATAGTGCAGCAGGAGATGTGTGGACCTTTGCAAAAGAAGGTCTTCTAATCATTGCTGAAATGTCTAAGGGCGCTG
>NW_010114868.1:0-10550 GCF_000699245.1 Pterocles gutturalis | reverse complement strand
TATGTAAGGAAGAAAAAAAGGATCCTTTTAAGTAAGGATGACGCTGCATTTTGCAACAGTCAGTGCCACCTGCACTGTTGAGAGAAAAAGATGCTATGCTCTAACAGAAATTCTACCATCAGAATCCACCCTCTCTCTAGATAGTGCCTAAAGGTCACAACTGATTTTAAGATTGCTTGTAAATAAGGCTGCTTTTGTTCATTATGCAGATTAGAAACGTAAAAACTTATGATATCTTACGTAAATGTGAGCAAGGAAACACTAAGTCCATTTCTCTTAAATACCAAATTAAGTACATGTGCTTCAAGAAGCATCTAGAACTTCTCTGCTTTGAAATAATCAGCAAATTTGTTATCTCTGGTCAGAGAGAACTTTTCTATCTTCTGACATTCAAAAGAGACATCCTTTAATTTTATAGTTTTAATATCGGTAATTACCCACATCATTCCAAATTTTCTCACTTCTTGTTTTTATGGTGATGTAGGTAAAGAAGCAAATGCAAATTTAAGTCCTACAAACAGCACGTAGTTTAGTCAGCAGGACAACACTACTGACGAGGAGTAAATACTAATTCGTATCCTCTCCCTTCTCACTGGTTTTCCCCAACAAAACACACAAATTCCCTCCATCCTCAACTGGCACCTACTTTCTGCAAAGTCTCTCTTTACTAGAAAGCCTCTCAACCATACCTGGCACTAAGCCAGCTCCTCATCATCCCAGGTTTCTGCATCCCCTCCCAGTCCCAACCAGAGCAGAGAAAAAGACCCACTGTTGTCTCACTCTAGCTTTCATACAGTGACAGGTACTTGTTAGGAAATTAAAAAGCTCCCTGGATGGTCTAAATGTTAGTTATTAGCAATTTTATCATTGCTGTGCTAATGTATACATGTGTAAGAGATGATCCCTTGTACAAATGAAACCCTGCAGGAAAGTTAAGAACACTTACCATAAGCCTACTGTTTTCCCTGAAGAAATAGAAAGCCAGAGCCAAGATTAAGAAATTCTTTCCTGGAACTAATATTACTGGAAGGATAGTGGCAGCAAACAAATCTCATTTGAAGCTCAATAAACACGGGTATAGCCAACTCAGAGAACCCTAGCATTAATGCTGAATTGCACACAGAGGGAGGAGGGGGGAAAAAAAAATAAAAGAAGAGTGAAGTCCTAGTTTGGTACAAGCCCTCTGGACCTATTGTTTTGTTTCTCTAGGTTGTGTTTGGTTTTCAGCTTGGGAACTGTGTTTCCATTCATCAAATTAGAGGATTTAATCATGCATAACTTGATAATGGAAAATAAGAGCACAGAACCAGACCAATCAAATTCTTGTAGATTAAATAAAAACTGCATCTGAATAACATTTTCATTAAGAAATGTTACCAAGTTCTACTTGCTCATCTTCCTGGTGTGCAGGAAATTCTTTAAGTCTCTCATCTTCTGAGAACGTCTGACTGTGGAGAGAACATGAATCTTCATCTGACTGACTGCCTCTTCGACTGATAACACGATATATTCCAGAGTCTAAGACACTGAAGCTTTCCTGTCAGACAAAGGAGAGGAGTTAACGTTGTGTGAGTTGTACTTTCTTGTGAAACATCCTGCAATTAACTCGACCAACCATACCCACACAAATAACCTCATGGCACTTCACAATACACTGTCTGGAAAAGCCTTTATAATAAAGATGTATACACTGCTTGTAGGAAAGCAGCCTGCAGAACTACTGGTGTGCTTAGTATAAGACCATGAAACAAAAAAAGCCATCTCTTGCTTCAGTCCTGCATCCAGCACTGGCACCTCATCCCTCTGTACCTCTGTACACAAGAGTCCGTATTCTTCTTGCTGGATAACCATACCCAGCTAGCACAACCACAGACCCTGTAAAACTGTTTGGTTCTGGGACACATGTACATCCTTTTGCTGACGGGCAGTCTGTGTAGTTTACTTTCTCATTTGTTACTGAAAAAATCTTGTCTGCTACATCAAGATGGAATTTAATTACTTTGTTTTTTTAAACTTTACCCTTTAAACAATGTTAGGGTGTAAGCAACAACTGATACAGTATTAACTATGGAATGCTTCCCCTTTCTTGAAAAGCTGCTGGGAAGCCAAGACAACACCAACCACCTGTACATGTAAAAGAATATTAGAAATATGCTTTGATTCTTTTTCCTTAGAGGTTTCTCCTTAAGCTTCACAAAGTGAGACCATTTTTTAAATAGGGCTAGGCTACTTCTGAGCATTCAGACCTTTGGTTTTCACAACATAAATCTACAGTTACAATCAAGATGACCTTTACTGAAGCATGTTAAGACACTAAACTCGGCTGTGGAAAAAGCCGCCTTCATAACAGTCTTTGTCCCTGTCTCAATCATTAGCCACAAAATATGGAAAAAAGGCAGAGGTCCGAGAGCTTAAAGAATGCAAGTAGTAATATATCGTACCTCTCTACCCCACCTGATTTTAGGAAGCCATGTTATCAGCTATAGTAGATACAGCAAAAATGAAAGCCTCATCTTCAAAGTGAGCAACAAGGTGATTTTAAGCCAGAGATAAAGTCTGCAGGTAACATTTTTGGCACTACCAATCCACATACATGAGATGAAATACTGCTCCTTCTGCTGCTGCATGCGGAATCTAGAGGTTCCAACTTTGAAATTAGTTCCTCCAGTTGTGTAATGAGATCTTGTTGGGTTGAGGCATCCAGCTGAGACTTCAAGTGCTCCAACTTGTCTAGAGGCAAATTTTTTCTTGCCTACAAGTACACAGTGAAACAGAAGCATTATTATTTCTAATGCACATGTGAAAAGCAAAAGGTACCATATATGCAGGCTGACTTTCATCCTAGAAGTACTATGTTGAGAAGACTTCTTAAAAACTCCAAGAATGCGAGTCTCAGAAACCTATCAAACTTAACGGAAGATGGGGACAGGAAACAGAGTGTAAGTTCTATTGCACATTTACAAAGAGATATTTACTTACTCTGCAAGAAATAATTGAATTTTGGAAGAGACAAGAGACCCTGGCAGCAAGGGTCCAGAACCCTCTTCTAATCAGACGCTCTATGCAGCGGTCCACCAGCAGAAGGGAGAGGTGCGTAACTTTTCCATTGGTATGCAGACAGAACAACTCACTTTTGTAAACTGCAATATCCTGAATATCTGCAAAACCAGATGCACAGAAATATCTAAAGGACTAAAACGGTTAGTCAGCATTCTTTTCTACTCCTGAAAGAGTGAAAACATATTTCCATCTGACTGCAAACGCATGGAAAAGCCTAATACACTGTAGCACAATTGGCATGGGGAAAACAAACACCAGAGAGTGCTAAAGCACAGTTAAAGTATCAAAACTTTCTGGACTTGAATTTCAAAAAGTACACTAAAGTTACTAGAAAGTTTTCTTTTCCTATGAAGGGGGACAAAAAACTAAAGACTGATCCAGATGAGAAATACATCACTGTTAGCTTTGAAACAGAAAAAATATCTGCTAGTAGAAAAATACTTTGACCTTTCAGCAGTTTTGAAATGAAACAGTTAGGCTAACTGCAAACACTCCATGACAAAGGCATCGGAAATTTAACACCAAAAGTGGGAGAAGAGAAGGGGAAGGAAGAGACTGAGTGACAATGACCAACCGTTCTAGGACTATGCCTATAACCAGACACACAAAACCATTTCGGAGGGTTCACTCATCTCCCAAATAGGTGCACTCCCTGGCTGCAACTCAGGTGCTAGAAAAAAAAACAGTTTTAAGCTTTCAGCAGCCACGTTATCCTTCACAGTACACCTGACAATAAACCCGAATAAACAGAAATAAGGAAAGGATACTGCAGGTTTTTCCTCACTAATACTGCAGGTTATTGCCTCTCACTATCTGATTACCATATTTTAAGATTCACACTACACCACATTTTGTTTCTCAAGCATGTCTGCAGAAGCATGGAGGGAGGGGCTGGCTGGAGGAGGTGGGGCGAGGGTTAATGTTCAAGGATATACCTGACAGATGACAAGGAAAAATTGTTGTCTGGTCAGTGTTCTGCAATCCATCTGCAGAAACTGAGCTTGAAAAGACTCCATGTTAGGCAAGGACTTCAGAAGTGACAAACGTAACAAAGGATATTACCAAGCTAAGATTCTTAAAGTTTACCTTTTATTTCACTCCAGAGTAAGACTTGAACACTTTGGGGAAGAAAAATATAAATGCCTCTTTCTGTCCAGGTCATCACATAGTGCTCACTGCAAGCAAAGCAGAAATTAACGAAGCAACAGTTAATTGTGGCAGTCACTGTAAAATATGCAGGGATGGCATTGGCTTAAGTACAGCAAGCAAGAAGTGAGACAGTTGTTTAGTATGATACTTGGAACATTCTTATGCAAACAGATAAAGTTGATAACATAAATTAGGAGACTATACAACTTATTTTAAGACTCCTTTATCAAGAGGAAGCTATGCTGACAAATACTCACCTCAAATATAGTAGCTTGGGGAAAGATAAAGATTGTGGAGAGCAGCTGGAATTAGTATAATGAGGATCCAGCCTGTAAAGTAAAATTATTATCGTTACAAGCAAAACTACAATAATACCACTTTCTTAATATAATATCCTTAACCCTGTAAATACAAGGCTGTCTTAAATAAACACAGTCTTATGACAGCAGCATTCATTGTGGTGGTCCCACAGACATACCTGCAGAATCAAGGTTTTAGCACTCAACAACTGCCTTCTGTTGTTAGAGGAAAACGTTTGACTGCACTAGGACTTTACTTAATCTTCTCAGCATTAATGCAGTTCTTTTCAGCTAGTCTAGAAGTCCCAAGTAAGTTTATCACCGATAACACTCATGCTTCTACCTGAGACTAACAACAGGGAGAGGCGGCGATGAGAGCAGCTGCTTGAACTGATGTGTGCTTTGCACTTCCCCGTCAAAGTTGACCTCCCACATCCTTGAGCCAGGTCGAGCACAATATATTAAAGGCTGCTGATGCCCACCATTTTTTCCAACAGGGAAGAAACATGCTCCAAATTCTCCATCTCTCTCTTTGTTACCAATTTTCCAGAACTTCTCTCTAGTGGAAAAAAACCCCATACTTGTTAAGGCAGCATTAATAACAGCTCTAATTAATTTTATGTAGTTCTTGGAGAATAAAAATACTAAATCCTAATTGCTGAATTGGTGCTTAAAAAAAATATCTGCAATTAATATTGTAAAGCCTACATTAAGGTTATAAAGGACAGGGTGCAGAAATACTTTTAGTGTAAACAAATGCTCAGATCATGAAGGTTTTTTTCAGAGGCTGGGGGTCCTGGTGAACAAGCTGCCCATGAGCCAGCAGCATGCCCTTTTGGCAAAGGCCAAAAGCCTTCTTTTTAAAAATAAAATTAGACCAGATGATCTCCAAACGTCACTTCAGAAGCTCAGTGCGACTCTGTAAAGTCCAATATTTTACAAGTAAAGTATAACTTGCCTCTCGGTATCACACAAATAAGTGCGTGTAAGTGAAGATATGAGCAGTCTTCCATCCAAATAATCAAGCTGAACAACCCGAGAATCTACGGTGGTTATAATCTGAACAGGAAACATCACAAAAGCAGCAGCAGCCTACAGTTAGAAACAAAAAAAAAAAAAAAAAAAAAAAAAAAAACATACTGGACCTCAATTAAAAGGAAAGACTATTCCATTACATTAAAATTGCAAAATTCAGAAAAGATTCATGGATGCTACGAATACACAGCATAAGGCAGAGCAGTTTCTTTCTTCTTTCCTTTGCAAAATAAGGCTCCAATGCTTAGAGGCATAAAAGTCTAAATTCTCCTTTTCCCAAAAGCATTACTGAAGCTTTAAGAAAAAAAAAAAAAATCATATCCCTGTAGCATCCTGATATTTCTTCATAGAGAGTGCATTTTCTGTACCATTAAGAGGGGGCTTTATTCTTGCTTTGTGTAAGCTTTGTGCTTTTGTCAATTCTCTCCCACGGGTACTTTCAGACAGCAAACAGCTTTATGGCAACAGACCTGAAGGATTACTTGATACAAAAAAAACTTCCATCAGGTTTAGGTTGTTTACATACACTCACTTTCTCTATTACCTTGCAGCAAATTACCCAAATGCTATTTGTTACACAAGTGTCTCAATTTGCACAGATGGCAGAACAAAGACAGACTTCTTATGAAAAACTACTGGGAACTGCACTCCAATTTTCTAGCAGTTACCATTTTTCACAGAATCAGAGGATTTTTGACAGCTTAAAGCTGTCTTCTGTGTTTGCCATGTGCCATGTTCTCCTTCCAACAAAGTGCATTACATGAGAGATTCAACACTCCAACTCCTTTAACAGGCAGGAGCAGACACATTCTGGGAGCCTTGCCCTTCTCTCCTTTTCCCTCTCTTTCCACAGTTGGACTTTTCTGCTCCTTCTTAGTATTTTTAAATCAATTTTCCACCAAAATCTTCAACGAGAGTTAGAACGGACCTTAAGGAACACGCTTCCATGCTCCTTCTTACAGAGTAAAAGGAGAAGGACCTAGTAATGGTAAAACTCAGAGAGCACTCAGGGGCTAGAAATCAGGCTGGTATCATTCATTTGTGCGCCCTTCGCACCAAAGGTAATGGATGTAAGCTTGACATCCACCTACCATTTATTTTAGCTAATCCACATCTTTAAGAATGAGAGTATCCAGGCAGAAGAAATTCAAATCAGAGTCTGGGATTGCCCGTTCTCAGACCAGCATCTGAGCTAAGGGCTAAAACACACAGCTGAGCCTGTAGCTGGAGTCCAAGGAATCCAACAGGCTCAGAAACAAGGGCCTGGGCTTGGATACTTGTAAATTCCAAGAGGAAGAAGCTTGGCCAGTTTCTAATTCTGTACATGGAGGGGGAAGTTCACAGGTTAGGATTTCTATTGCTGTTTCAAGAGACTGGTTCTTCATCCCAACAGTCCAAGTTACCAGAACTTCATCATCTGGCAAGTCTTCCTCTGTTCTACTTTACCAAACTAAACAAAAAGATTCCACACGTCATCCCCTGGGAACCTCTTCATCTCAAACAAAGTATGGGACATTTTACCTTCCCTTGTTTTGATGTGTTAATCTTGACAGCGGATACTTTTCCCACATGATCTCCTACGAAAACACGGAGGGCAGCTGTATCCCAACACAGAGCTGTGACTTTTCTGCCTTTATGCTCAGAGGAAACATAAATCCGTTCTGGTTTCCCGCGACGCTCCTGATTCAGCTCCCAGACTACTACAAGACCTTGGCTACAACAATTAAAAAAGAAAACACAATTTGAGAATGTCTTCCAATTTTTTATCAGTGATAAAAATGCATTATTCCAAGAAACAGAAAAACCAAGCAAATCTTCGAGCATACTTTCAAGAAGTATGTACTTTCACATTCTTAATTCTGAAGAAGAATAAGTGTCTTTCCTTGCACTACAATGCGTCAGCAGCTTTGTTTGGAAGGCTACTCTCACATTTACTGGAATTGCCAGTGAGAACGTGGACAAATAAGCATTTAAATGGATTGTAAATAATGTAAGTGGTGTTAACTACCAATCTTGCTCTGCCAAGTTAATTAAGATATTTCTTTCAATGCTGAAAGGTCTCAGGGAGACAGTTATCATAACTTCACATGCATTCACTCTCCCATAGATGTTCCGTTACAGAAATAAAACTTATTCTGGAACAATTATTCCAGAAAAAAAAGTTAAGCAAACTGTCTGTGCAGAGAATTACTCTGTAGAGGCTTCTACCAGTTAATTCCCTGCCCCCATCCAGGCTTGGATGTCCAAGTCTGAAACTGAGAAGCTACTTAAGAATACTGATCTAGAATTCAGGTTTGTAAGTACATCACTCACCTGGTGGCAACAGCAACATAGTCTTCATCATGTAAACAACAGGCAACCCGGGAAATGGCACCTTCCTGAAAGCAAGTATGGGAGTAAGTGCAGGTAAAAGTTGTTCTTGTACCGCCTTTACCACTATGCAGCTTCTCTCTCTAAGACATAAACCAGATTTATGGCAACAGCAGCTACCACTTCATTGTTATGTGGGGTTTTTTTGTTCATTTGGGTTTGTTTGCAAACACAGCCTACTCTAAAGAGATGCAGCTGACAACAACATGACAACACCTAGAGAAATGACTGCAGTTCAGGCTCTGATTTGGAAAACACAGAAGTCAGTCTCCTGTCCTCACGTCCACAGAAGGTGTTTTGCCAGAAGTACACCAGATACTCCCAGCCTTACAAAAATGGCTGTGTTCATGTTATGGTGGGAGCAGCAGTGGCTCCCCGCAAGTAGCATTTGGGTGTAGAAACAGCAATCCTTGTTCCATGACCTCTTTCAGCAAAAGCAAGTCAGCCTGTCTTTTCTTTGATTATCTGGGTAGTTCATAGCTTGGACATCCAAACATTGGTAGTTATCTACATGCGAGTTGCTCTGGTTTCATATTCAAGGTTTTCTTCTAATCCTTAAATATTCAGGTGACTTTGTTGCTGCTGTTAAGGCTAAGAATTAGAAAAACAAAGGCCTGACCCTCTCAAGTACTTTCTTTCACACCTCATGAAATCTTATTACACCACACACTCTGGGGAGACACTCCAGCACCACAGCCTTTTTTAAATGGAGCAGTCCAAACCCTCATCACCTTACCTGGACAATTCAGCAAGCTGAAAACGCCCGTTGACTCTTAATAAAAATTAACCCAAACAATGTCTCTCTCCCAGTCCCATTTTTTCAAATAATTTTTTGTACAGAATTCTTCACCCTTACCTTATGAGCAAGGAAGAGTCTCTGCTTCCAACCATCTTTCTGTATGAGATTCAATCCTCCTCCTGAGCTGCCTAGAGCGAGCCACCTCTTCGACACAGCTACACACGTGCACTGAAGGAATAAAAATCATCATGCACAGCATGGCTACTAGCAAGTTCTAATAACGGTATCTTTTCTTGCCCTACTATGTTATTTTTTTAAAGGCTCCATTGTTTGCCAGCTGTGTATACCGCTCCTGAAACACTGGCAGTACAGTCAAAGATACTAGAATAGTGCTCTCTGCAACTGGAGCGAACAGTAGAAGACAGCAACTGTTGTATTATTTACCCCACAGCTGCATTAAGAAAACACACAGAGTAACAGAGTTCCCAGAAGCTAGCACGAACACACCCAAAAAGAAGAAGATGAATCCCGTGGGATAATCAGATAATAAACTAAATAAGATCATTATTTGAACTTTAAAAATAATAACAAACAAAAGCCACAAAAAAACCCCCAAACACCACAACCTCACCTTCAGACGACTGGAATCCAGCCTGAGCGCAGAAAGCAAGGGATCCAAACATTCAAACTCTGCCAACACATGGTTGTAAGAGTCTGGAATCATTGGCACAGAGGCCATTGATGTACACGACTGGCACTACTTGCTCATGGGTGCATTACAGCTTCAGCTTTTGGCTGTACCTGCCAAAAATACAGAAAGCTCCTGGTTAGTTCACTTTTTAGCATTACATTTAATGGTGTAACAGCGTCAGGTTCCAGTTCAAACAGCATCAGGTGTCAGTTTGCCACAACGGCCCAGGGGATACAAAACTAGAACCCTGCTGCATTTACTGGAAGATTTTGTTGAAGCTCATTTCAGAAAACTCAACCCATCAAGTACCAACCTTGGAAATATTTAAATTGTAGCTATATTTGCATTTACCTGTGAAACAAGTTTTGCCTACCTATGGAAAAAGCCTTGGTTTATGGTAAAATGCACTGCCCCCACAACATGCACCCTTGATTTTAAACTATTTTCTCAAGGGAAACATTAGCATTGGCACTTTATACCTGTATCTTCCTCTCCCCCAAAAATAAATTTAAGGAGTATTATCCTCATCTGATGCCAAATTTAGAGTTACCTACATATGTGCATTTTAATGTAACTATACATACACACGTACAAACTATGCTTTCCACTGTACCTCCTTCCCAGCACACAGAGTGAAAACAAAGAATTAAACAGTTATCAAAGCTGCAACCTCATACATTCTTCCTAAACAGCACGTACTTTAAAACAATCTCTTGTTAAGGAATTTTTAAAGTTTAGACCGATATGTGGTTTAAAGAAAAACACTTGTTACACGTCATACTCAAGCCTTTGAGTTTTTAAACCACGTTTAGTGCACAATTCCATAAACTAATAACCCCTCCCAGAAATACCATCGAATGAAACTTCACATTTCCTCCCGAGAAAAGGGAACGCTCACTCTCACCAGGCGCTATGAAAAGGGAAGAGACGCATTTAGCTCGAGAGACTGAAAATTATTTCTTCAGAATTTTCGAAAGCGTCTTAAAAATCTTAAGTTATAGGATCTGAGAGCGACTCCACCCGGCGATAAGGCCTGGAACATCTCCGGTGACTCAAAAAGGGCTGGTGTGCTCCGCGTTAGCGCCGTCAGTCCCGAACGCCCCCCAGTCCTGCTGCGGGGCTCTGCCGGGAGCACGGCCGCACAGAGCCCCCACCACAGCCCGCCCGGACACAGACCCGTCCTCGGGGCTCCGGAGCCAGCGACCGC
>NW_010114867.1:437-1964 GCF_000699245.1 Pterocles gutturalis | reverse complement strand
CCGGCTGCCAACCCCCTCCCCCATGGAACTGGAAGCCGGGGTTTTGGGCTGCTGCGGGGGCAAGGAAAGCGCCTTGGGGACAGCATCCCCCAGCCTTGGGGAGAGCATCCCTTGGCCTCGGGGAGAGCATCCCTGGGGGTATGCATCCCCCAGCCTTGCGGGAGCATCCCTGGGCTTTGGGAAGAGCATCCCCCAGCCTCCGGAAAAGCATCCCTGGGCTTTCAGGAGAGCATCCCTGGGCTTTGGGGACAGCATCCCTGGGGGCATGCATCCCCCAGCCTTGGGGAGAGCATCTCCCTTGGGGAATGCATCCCTCGGCCCCAGGGAGAGCCTCCCTCTGCTTTGGGGAGAGCATCCCTGGGGGAATGCGTGGCTCAGCCTTAGGAAGAGCATCCCTTGACCTCAGGGAGAGCATCCCTGAGCCTTGGGGAACACATCCCTTGGGGACAGCATCCCTTAGCCTCAGGGACAGCATCCCTCGGGGCACAAATCCCTCCACCTCGGAGAAGGCATCCCTCAGGTTAAGCATCCCTCAGGAAGAGCATCCCTTGGGGCGAGCATCCCTCAGGAAGAGCATCCCTCGCCGGGATGCTGCCTGCATCCAGCTGGGGCTCAGGAGAAGGTGACCACCTCACCCTGGGGGTAACTGGAAGAGAGGACGTCTTGGCAGGTGTCTGCAATTAAAGAGAGAAGATTAAATACGCCGTTAGACACTGCTTTCGTGGGCTGTTTGTGGAGAAACAGGAGAGGGAGGCTGAATTTTGCAGGGTGCAGAAAGCAGAGTAACTACAAAGTGAACTGGTCTTCCCTGGAGGGATAAAATGCTGCTATTCCACCAGTAAATCAGAAAAAAAATGTTTTTAAAAAGCCTCAGAATGGATGTAGAGATGGAGACAATTCTCTGAGAGGAAGCAGACGTGGAGCCAGGGTGATTTAGAGGGTGGAAATGAAGAGCGGAGGAAAGGAGCCATCCCCGCTGCAGCCCTCTCCTGCCCGAAAGCTGCTCTTCTCCAAAACTCCCCAAGCCAAGCCTGGTGCATTAATATCCTGCAGTGTTTTTTCTTGTCTTTCTCTCTCCCTCTCATTTGTTATCATTGAATTAATTACCATTGATTGGAGCTCTGAGTCACAACCCGTGTGCCAGGACCCAGGCGAGGGGCTGTCAGCCACGGAGACAGCTCCTGATCCACCCGATAAGCCCCAGACCTGCCCTTTCCATCCAGGGATTTTGCTGCAAACCCCACCACCAGCTCCTCACGGGGGGCTTGACCCAGTTTTCCCCCCCTGCAGACCAAACCCAGCTCCAAAAGCATCTCAGCCCCCCAAAATAAAGGTCTCATCTTCCGTTGAGCATCACTGCGCAGCCTGGGCGGGCGATGCCCGGACACGGAGGTTTTTCAAAGCCCCACATCCCAAAAAAACCCCCCTTGGGATTCAGGTCCCTAAATCCCAGGGCTGGCAGGAGAGGTCCCCGATGGAGCAGCTCAGGGGACCCAGCATCACCCCCCAGCATCAATCTGGGGACCA
>NW_010114867.1:0-258 GCF_000699245.1 Pterocles gutturalis | reverse complement strand
AAAGCCATTTTGTGGGCGAGCTCGAGACCTGCTGCCCACATCCTCCGGGGACCTGCCTTGGAAAGCAGCTTCCCAGCCTCGGAAAAAATTAGCACGACTAAAAATAAATAACAACATCCGAGATCTTTTTTTTTTTTTTTTCTGTCATTGTTTCTATTTAATCACTGTCCCCCAGACTAAGCCACATGAGAAAACCTCCCTCCTGGCTCCATTTATCATTCCCGGCTTGATTCTGCCCAGCTGGTGGACTTTATTTTC
>NW_010114866.1:338-4701 GCF_000699245.1 Pterocles gutturalis | reverse complement strand
GGTGGGTCGTCCCGCCCAGCGGCCCCGCACCTCCACCGCCTCTCTGTCCCCAGCTGCACCCGCCCCTGCGCTCACTCTCTGGCCCCTCTCCTCTAGATGCCTTTGAGCACCGCCACGTTGCCCAGTTGCTGCGCCGTTTTTCCTCTGACTGTGCTGCGAGCCGGAACATCTCCCTGGATGCCGCTCTGGCCCATCACCTCCAGCAGTGCTCCTACCACCTGCGCCTCTTCCGGAGCTGGCTGATGTCGGGGCGCGATGACGTGGAGTGTCTCTACGGTACCGCACGCTGCAGCTGCCTTGGCCCCGTGCTCCTGTAGCTGGGCAGGGACCTCTGTCTGCTTGAGAATGCAGAGTATGCTTTGCTTCTGGAAAGGAAAGTGTTTCCCCCCGCATCCCTCAGATCTCCGGGCTGCTGCTGCAGCGAGCCGTGCGGGCGGTTGCACCCGGCGGGTTTGGAGCCTTGGGCAGGACGTTGCCCGTGGAGCTGGTGCTCCTCCTGTGGCGGTAGCTGTGCTCCTTCCATCCTTGGCAACTGCTCGTTGCCTCCTTCCTGTAGCCGAGGTGAGCCCGTAAGCCTCCCTCAGGCCAGATGCCGAGCTCCTGCCGGTGTGACGCCCTGCCGACACGATGCCCCCGCGCAGGTCTTGGTGGGGGCTGGGAGGTGTCCCGTTGTCAGCAGAGGGACCCAAGTGACTGGTAAGAGTGCAGGAGGAAAGGAGATGGAGGAGGCGCTGCAGCTGCTCACGTGCAGGGTGAACCCGCTGCAGAAATTTTGGGGGAGCGGGTGCTCGTGGGACGGCGCTGTTCTAGAGAGACCCCGTGAGGACAGGGCAGACACCGAGCTGCTGCGCGGCTGCATTGCATGGCATCTGTCCTGCCTGCTGGGACCGTGCAGCGTGTCCTGTCTCTGGCGGAGTGGGGCAGGCGGTTCCAGTGCTGAAGCTGGATGTTGGAAACCAACGCTTGCTGCTGCTGCCCTGGCACCTGTCAGCCCCTGGCACAGGCGGCAAGTCTGATGCATCGAGGTCTCAGTGCTTCCAAGTCAAGGAGGAAGGTTCCTCTGCGAGAGGGGCAGCGGGCTGGGGCTGCTGGTGGTATTTGCCTCGCACCACGAAGCCCGCTGGGTGCATGCAGCTTGCTGAGCTGTGTGGTGTGATGCATGGACCTGCTTCTGCATTCGGACCCATCGGGGAAGGGGCAGAGGCAGTACAGCTTTCCACGTGGTGAAGCAACAGGATCAGGCGTTTTCAGAGCCTGGAAAAGAGAATTTTTTTACACAGTCTGTTTTTTCTTGATATGTCCCTTTCTGTAACGTAGGCAGTTTGGAGATGGCAGTTACTTTTCATATATAATTAGGATAATCCTTGATCTCCTAGCAACAAATACTAAAGAGGAGCAAAATTGCTTCAAGGGAGGAGATGCTGGAACATGGCAGACTGCTCCGAAGCCAGTGCTGAGCTTCCCCTGCTGCAGATCCCAGCCATCCCCTGAGCTCTGGCAGGGAGGGAAAACGCAGGCGGTGCTTTGGGCAGCAACACACCGCACGCCGCAGCGCGATGCTGGCCCCCCAGCAGCCAGGTGCGGGAGCGATGCACCTCGGCAGGCAGCCTTCCTGCTGGAAGTCGCATCGCTGCAGTCAGGGAGTTCGTTCTTGCTGTTTCCCCTGCCCCTCATCAAGCCCACGGTTAAGGGGCGTGTTTGGGGTTCCCGCTGGGGCTCTCCCGGTCCCTGTAGCTGACAGCCCAACTTTCCCCCCTGTCCTGTCTTTCATGGCTTCCAACCCTACTTCTATCCACCCAAAGAAAACATGAGTTAAGGGATAGAATCGGGGCTGAAGTGTGCCGCTGGCACCCAGGTCGGTGCTGGAGCCCGGCAGCAGTCTGTCCAGGGACCTGCACGCGTCTGTGTGGTCACAGCGGGGACAAAGGAAGGTGTGAAGCTCGTGTTGGCAATGAATTGCGGTGGTACTGAGATCAGAGTTGAGCTGTGAAGAAACAGAGAATGGCCCTGTGATACCGAGTGGGCAGCAGAACAGCCAGTGGCGTTCGGTGTGAGTGAATTTAAGGGGCAAGGGGAAAAGCCCCAGATTCCTGTGCAGAGTGGTGGGCTCTGCTCTGACCATCACCACTGGGCGTGATGTGGAAAAGGCAGAATCTGCAGCCTGGGAAAGGTGTTTGTGATGGTGGCCGGGGTGGCCCAGAGCGTGGTGGTGGATCCACAGTTCTGTGTCCAGCGCAGGAGCTGGAGGTTTCCCGTGGTGTGAACAGAGGCAGCGTCAGGCAGAAGCGACTTTTCCACGCATAGTGCAACTCTGGGTACATGGAGGTGTGCAGAGCTTACCTGGGCTCAGGGGGAGGCTGGAGAACATGGGGGAGGCACACCAGGTGCAGAGCAGTTCCCGTGTGGCAGCAGCGGTCAGAGCCTGCGCTGGGGACACGGGTGCTGCTGCAGCACGTCAGGATCATGGTCCGGAGCAGTGCCGGCCACTGTGCCTCTGCCGTGGGGCACGGAGCTGCCGTTGCGGCCCCCCCCCGCAGCAGCTGAGCAGGTCGGGAGATGTGCAGGGACGTGGGCGGCCAAGTGCAGGTGAGCGGGGTTCCTTGAAAAGGGAAACTTTTGCCTTTTTCTCTGCTGGCATGGGACCAATTAGTGGCACGGTGCTGAGCAGAGCCGTGCGAGCAGGCGTTTGGCATCGTTCCACATCAGCAGCACTGCCGGTGTTCCACGTGTCCTGTGACGCCGGGTCTTTCCTTTCCTCTTTTTATGAGAGGAGTGCCCAAGCACTCGGATCCCCATCAGTGCCTGTCTTACTGTCCTGTAGTTACATTGCTTTGCCCTACATTATATTCAAAAATTTCAGAGACCATCATTGGGCTCACACTCACACTCCTGCCCCTTGCAGAGCTGGGCTGGGTGAGCAGAGGGGAGCAGGGACTGCGCGCAGCAGCTGATGCGGGTGCTCTCGGTCTCCTCCTCCGGCGCTGTCTCGCTGTGGGGATCGATTTCAGCCTGACGGCGTGCTGGGCAGCCGTCCCCACACAGCAGCGCATCCAGAGCCCTTCTGCTGCTGGCATTTCAAAGTAATTTTCGTTCTCTGTACGAACAAGCCCAATCCCTTACCAGGGTCTTTCTGAGCTCCTCGGAGGGAGTCATGGAATGGGATGCCTGAGCTCGGGAGGTCCAGAGGCCCGCAGACCCCAGAGGTGCAGAGCAGGAGGACACCTCGTTCCCACATGCCCAGGGACTCATTTGTTTCTTCCCTGCCCCTCTGACAGTTTCAGGTTGGCTTGGTGCTGCCAAGCATTGCCAGGAAGCTTGGATGAAGAGGAAGGTGCTTTGCCATGATACCCCACGGGCTTGAGTAGCAAAGAATTAATCGTGGAGGGTTGTGACGCAGCGTAGCTCTGAGCAGGTGTCTGTCCCATGCCGAGGTGCCCGTTTCTGCCACTTCTGGGCTTGCTGGCCATGGGGTCTCGTTAAAGGGACAAAGGATTCAGGCCGTTGCCCAGCTCTCCCGTGGCAGACGGTCTGTCGGGCACGTACCAGGGGTCTGCTGTGAGCGAGGGGCTTCTGCTGTGCTGTGAGCGAGGGGCTTCTGCTGCTCCCGGCATTCACAGTGTGCAGCCCCTCGCTGCCGGGGAGAGGGTGGGCTGTGTCCCTGGCTGGGGGTCACCAGTGGCAGGAGTCCTTTCCTGGAGATCCTGTAGACTTCACTCAGACTCTGTTCGGCTGCAGTGAAGCGTGGGTCGCTGTGCCCAGCTCTCCATCATAATCAGGTATTTTATCAGAAGAGTCACAGGCTTTGCAGGAAACGCGGCTGCTGCTGGATACGTTTCCTCCTCTTCCCCCCCTTCTGCGTGTGCCTGGGCGCTTGCTTTCGGGTCTGTCCTTGCATGTGATTGCCCAATGGTGGTTTTCTTGGCCTGGAAGAGGTGACCCGAGGGCTGAGTGTGCCTGTTGTTTGATTCCCAGGCCGCCCGGCTCCTCCAGCCGCGAGTGGCCCTGCATGGACGGGGGTTGCCGTTTGCTCTGTTCATTTTCTGGTTGGGTTTCTTTCCAGGCTTTGAAGGCTGCTCCATGGTTCCCACCATTTATCCCCTGGAGACCCTGCACAACTCCCTCTCTCTGCGGCAGGTGAACGAGTTCCTGACGGCTGTGTGCAGGAGTTGCAGCGAGTCGCACGTCCAGTCCACCGCAGGTACTGGTGAGCTGGGCTCGTCCCTGGGCCAGCCAGAGCAGCGTCCCGGCACGGAGACCCTCTGGTCTTGTACCCCGATCAGCCTGGGGGGCCTGGCAGCAAGCCCCCCCCAGCCGTTCAGGGGAGAGTCCAGGAACGGGTCGGGTCTGTCTGCGGCCATGTGGA
>NW_010114866.1:0-238 GCF_000699245.1 Pterocles gutturalis | reverse complement strand
TAGGGGCCATTCCTTCGTGTCTGCATGAATATTACTGACCTGTGCTTTTGTTTTTTTTTCTTGAAGCTTTGTTTGATTCAATGATTGGCAGCCAGATACCGGGAGACCCCTTTATGTCCCAGCAGATCCTGTCATCGTCCTCTCTGCCGCTGCGCCAGCGGTCAGACAAGCCCCCTTGGTGTGAGTGTCCCTTCTCAGGGGGGGATGTGGTGGTGCGGGCGGGGGGTGGAGGGTGCCG
>NW_010114865.1:0-9604 GCF_000699245.1 Pterocles gutturalis | reverse complement strand
TGAAGTGTTCCCTTTTGTCCTTAGCAAGCTTTCAAGCTTAACAGTAGCTGGGATACAACATGCTTTTCCACATCCTTCAAAGAAGTAATAATAGTGATATAGACCTTTTAGCGGCAAGCATAGTATTTTATACATGATAACTGCTATCAAGAACACAGTTGGATTTGTATGGGGACAAATCAATGCTTCTGGACTGTAATCAAGCTATCCTAAAAGATTCATCTTCATTGGTAATTGTGTTAGGTGTAAGATGTGAGCTGAAGTTATTGTACAGACTGGGATCAAATTCCAGGTAAGATTTAGTCTAACTGGTTATTTCTATAATGCTGTACCTCTTTCTATATGCACGTGTATCTATGGGTGTACATGTCTCTTCTTATTGTGTCTGCAGTGCCAGATTCTGGATCAAGCTTGAGGTCTGACTGTGGCTGTGGAACAGCAGAAATCGGTGAGACAAGTGTGAAGGGTTACTCATCTGCCATGCAGCCTGGCAGTCAAGTGGAGAGGGAGAGGAATCCCATCTCTTCCCAGCACAGGAAAGGGAGTAAGGAACTTAAGTTTGTCCTTAGAGAAGAAAAGATGCTTTGGACAATAGAAGTTGTATTTTTAACCACTGAGTGAGATCACGACACTTCTTTTGTGCGAGGTAGAAGGTGACAATTTCTCTTTAATAGTTAAATCCATTCCACCTGCTACAACCAAAAGTCGTAGTGGACTGGAGTCCACTTTTCAGTAATTAAGGAGTTAGAATACTTACTCCAAAATGCTCTGATGTTGCTCTACAGGCTCACCAACAGAGTATATAAGAACAGATGCCATCAATGAAAAATCAGCACAAGTAGAAACCCTGTGAATCACAGAATCACAGAATGTTAGAGATTGGAAGGGACCTCGAAAGATCATCTAGTCCAATCCCCCTGCTGGAGCAGGACACCTAGATCAGATCACACAGGAACGCATCCAGGCGGGCTTTGAATGTCTCCAGAGAAGGAGACTCCACAACCTCTCTGGGCAGCCTGTTCCAGTGCTCTGTCACCCTCACTGTAAAGAAGTTTTTCCTCATATTCAAGTGGAACCTCCTATGTTCCAGCTTGAACCCATTGCCCCTTGTCCTATCACTTGATGTCACAGAGAAGAGCCTGGCTCCATCCTCCTGACACTCACCCTTCACGTATTTATAAACATTGATTAGGTCACCCCTCAGTCTCCTCTTTTCCAAGCTAAAGAGACCCAGCTCCCTCAGCCTTTCCTCATAAGGGAGATACTCCATTCCCTTCATCATATTTGTGGCTCTACGCTGGACTCTCTCTAGCAGTTCCCTGTCCCTCTTGAACTGAGGGGCCCAGAACTGGACACAACATTCCAGATGCGGTTGCCTCCTTGCTCATTTACCCTTTCCACTTTCCCCAGGTGTCTTACCAAGAGGTACTCTGCAGTGGTAATTGTGGACCTTTTGTCTGGACCTTGCAGGTCAGATTTGGCCTAGAGCCTCTTGTTTGAAAAGCCCAGCACTACAAACTGAAACAACTGATTTAGTACTTGTGGTGTTCACTGATGCATTTGCCTCTCTAGATCACAGCTACTTGTTTGGTGACTCATAGCAAGTTCTCCAGGTGCCTAAATTGGTTTTGTTGGTGGTTTTTACTTGTACAGTTTTTCCTGTCAGTAAGGTGTTTGAACATCATCTGGAGAGGAAGCCAGCAGAGACATTCTTGTGCTATTGCCAGCTGCAAAATAGGGCCTGAGAAATGTCTCCTTTGGAGAACAAATGGTGCCCTTCAGAGATTAAAGGGTCAATCTGTACCATATGGTTGCTGTTCCAGATCAGGCCTTTAACAGGTCTCTGATGGCAGAAGAGCTTTTAATGACAGAAAGCAGCAGAAGTGGTAAGAGGAACACTCACCAGCTAGCAGAAGTTTGGGAATTTTTGAGCAGAGATGGGGGGTCCTGACACCTTCTAAATTAAATAAGCACAACCCTGTTACTTGTCCCAACCCTGCCTGAGCAGAGCTGTATATATTTCAGCATTCTTCCTCTACAAATTCCTTTCAAGTGTACTCAGTATTCAGCAAGAGACTCTGCACATCTGCTGTTCCAAGAAGCAAATTTAATTGCTGATGGGATTTTTTCCCACTAGCGTTTCAACCCATCTGCATGTTGCGATTACTGAAGCCTAATTTTGTTTTTGTCTACTTCAACCTTTTCAAGTGATATTCATTAATCCCATCTATGGCATCTCTAACATGTGGGAAATCTGCCTGGAGTAATTACAAAGTGTTTCCTCTGCACTTAGTTCTCATATAAGAGCATGGGAAGATAATGAAGGCTGATTGTAGTGTCATCATTCCATTGAGGAAATGAATGATGCTGTTCAAATAACAGCTGGCTTGTTACATAAAAGAAATGACAGATTAGAATAATAAAGGCAAACTCCCCTTTAACAGATCATTCTAATTTGAAAGTCTCAAATAATTGCCTGGAATCCTGGAAATATAGAAAATAGTACCAAAAAAGGCCCTTAAGTTTGCTCTCTGTGTGGTTGTGTGTATACACATATATATATATTTACACACTTACACATACGTGCCTACAAACATATAGTATTTTTCTTTTTATCATTTTTTCATGTGAGATACACATATATTTATGTATGTGTGTAGGTATCGCAGTGAAACAACAAGAAAGATCACCAAGAATAGTAATTTTCAACTAGCAATAGCTATCCTGGAACATAAAATAAAATTTAGAGGCATTTCTTTTTATTGTTAACTGACCCAGAGTGGGCATTTAGGAATGCAAATTATATGTATTATAATTGAATTTAAGGTGCAATGGGAGTTTCACCATACAACAACAATTTACACTACAGTGCCTTCATAAAAAAATCTTGTGAAGCCTTTAATCTCCAGCATATATATATGAAAAACAATGGAGGTTTTTCTAATTTATATGTATATATTTGATACGATTTATATATATATAAACACCATATGAACAAACATCATATATATATATAAAATAGAAAACCTCATTTGCTAAATGGTCCATTTAGTAGTGCCCACTCCTCCACGGATAAAATTTGCAGCACTCAACTCATACTCTAAGAAACAAATGGGCTGAATTCACACTGTCCTTCTGTCTGAGAGTGCATTCTAGTTAGTCTTTCAGACAGCTTACACTCTAGAGCTTGACTCCTTTAATAGGGAAGGGATAACATCATATGTCATTATCACACTACAACGCCCAATTGCTAACAGGAGTTTGAAATAAAGACAGGCTAATAACAACTAAAATGTGATGTCTTTCAGGTCTAAGAATTTCCTTGAATGATCCAAGGAAAATGTTATTCAGTGCAAGGTGTGACCTCAAATGATGCAGAAGATAAAATTAAAGCTAATAACCGGTACACAGCATTAGGGTAGAATCAGGCACTGGGATGAAGCCTTTGATAACAGGCTTTCTCACCAGCACCAGCTACATTCCTAAACTAGATACAGGAGACTTTGGAAAAATTCTTCATGTACTCCAATTTTACATTTTCAAGCTGCAGCAACTAATATAAACCAGACTCTTGGGATCCATAAATAAGATGGACCTCAATAAAAGAATCACAGAATAATACCATTTTCTAATCCAGTCTCCTGCTCCAAGCAGCATCTGCTGGGATAAATTCCAAGGGTGGAGACCACACAATTTCTCTGGGCAACACTTTACACTGCATGATTGTCCTAACAAAGAAAAAAGACACATTTTGTATTTATGCATTAATGTTTGCCAGTGGGGTAGCATAAGCTAAAATCAATGCTTAGAGCATTAACAAAGAAAGCCAAGTAGAACATAAAATCCTGTTAGAGAGGGCAATAAAGTAGTTTAAATTGAGTGTATACAAAGTCTTCATGAAAGGCTAGCTTCAGGAAGTGGTGGAACGTAAATGCAACTTGATTCAATTACATTTTTATTATTATTCATAAATGAAGAAATAGGGACCTATATTGCCATAGCAACAAAATACCATATGTTATTTCTATATAAATTTGAAAATGTAGTGTTCTCCCATGAAATTAAAACCAGAGCCCAGGAGCACAAAGAACATTGAAGTAGTGCATTTATAATAGGAAACTGATAATTTTCTGACCAATTGGTTTTGTCTCCAAATTAAAAGATTGTTGAAAGGGATATTTGAGAACTATCCTTTCACTCCAGAACTAAAACTGATCTCAGAGCCCAATTTTTCTCTAAGAACCACACATGTAGCTTTATAGAAATAATATGTCACTTAACAGCTTGAGGCATAACTCCTTTTAAAAAAATTGATTGGGTGGACAGAGGTGTAAGGTATGCTGCACATGTGGACTGATACTGCCTCTTGTAAATGTAGCTTCTAAAGAATTTAATCCAAGATTTAGTGAATAAATTTAGTGAAAGGCTTTTACTGAAAGTCATTTTATACTCAGAGATATCTGCATGCATTTACAACTGGATTCAGCAATCCTGAGTTGCTAACCTCTTCACATGCTGTAAGCTCTCTGACCTAAATGCCTCTTATTACCAAACTAAGCCCAGCTACAAATTTAAGGTAGTAGCAGTTGGAGCCAAAATCAAAGTAGCCCGCAATCTTTTAGCTAGTGGACAGCATTTGCATTTAGCATTTCAGTATCCCATCTGAATTCAGACATCAGATGAAACTGAGTTCTTAATGGTAACTCAAAATGTCTTTTTATTAACAGCAGATTTCTTGCAGTGCCCATGAAAGTATCAAGGCAAGAAGACTGAATAAGAACCTTTTCTATTGCTTATTCTTTTAAAGTCAGATTTAAACTTTGAAGCTTGTGTTAGAAATCACATCAGACTTTAAGAATTTGGGGGCTTTCAGGAAGGAACAAAAGAAAGCAATTTTAATTCAAATTTTTGCATCTGACCTTCTCCTATTGATGTCACTGGAATTTTTCCAGACTTAAGCATGGCATAAGGTGGACAAAGGCACTATGCTGACTCTCTATTCTGAGCAAATCTTCCCAGATGACTGGGGCTCTCATCTGAAGTACATTTTTAATTTTCAGTAACCAGGACAGACTGCTTGTTCTGTTCTCTGTTGATTTGACAGGGGTCAAAATCTTATATTATATATTGATTGTCATATTGAAAATTCAGAATGCAGTTCTATTACTGAACAATTATATCAAGACCAAGAGAAATAAGGAGATAGATGTGACATATTTTATTTCTTGATAAATTTTTAAGTCTTTAACAATAAAAATACACTTCACTGCTATGTCAGCTCTAGCAAGTAAAAGTTCTCCAAAATTTTATGCATTCATCCTCATTACATTTTTCCACTTCTTCACATTTTTTTCCATGTTTCAGAATCTAGAGGTGAACTTAGCATATAAAAGTACAATATTTAGATAGTAAATAATGCTAAGTGGCCTTAAATCAAATGATGCTGCCAATTTGGACTGATGAAATCACCAGCTGCTGTTGTGTCAGCAGCACGTTCCTATCAATTACAGAGCTGCCACTGGTTGCACGGTATTTCCAACTGAACAAAGAGATAAATCAAAACATCCACTGTTTCAGCTGCTAGCAAACCACCAAGGAATACCTGACTGCCAGGGAAAAAGAAATCCATGCTGTGTGCGTTGATAAATTGGTAATTGCTACCATTTCTGCACTGGACTCAACAAGCATGGAAAAGATGAGTTTGGGAGAGAGAAGAAAAGAGAAGCACTTCTTTGAATTACTTTCATTTAAATTTGATTCTTCCCAGTCCACAGCTGTATCACAGTCTAGATATCAGGGTTACAGTTGCGATATAAATCTCTTATTGGATGAAGACTTTTGAAACTTGCAGTAAAATTTTCAAAGAACCTAAAAGGAATTAAACACACACAGCTAAAGTAAAGCAGAAATAAATTGCTTCATTCTTTTAGGTCAAATAAATATATTTAGAAAAATAAAACATATAAATATGTCTGGTTTGGGTACCAAAGCAATGCATACCTCAGATCCAAAATCCAATACTCAGTTTTCACTTTCTTAAAAAGACAAAGTGATTTTTTACTTCGAATTTCCCTAGACATTTCTAGTCCTGCCCTCAGTTATTTCCTTCTCTGTTTGCCATAGTCTGAGCACCTTTTTTCCTAATTCACATCTACATCCTTGGTATAAAGCATAGACACAATCTTACTGCAGCAAGCAGAAACCAGGACTGTCCCTGTCCCCATTAAGTACTGGAAGCGAAATGGCCAAGGTCCAGCTTAAGCAATGTGGCTTCTGGCATCTGAGTCCTTTTCAGTAACACAACTTGCACAAGGAGATGGGCAAACTCAGGGTAGCCTGCAGCCTGTCACAGCACTCTGCTTGCAGCAACAGCAACAAATCACTAATTTACTGCAGAAGGGAATTCCAGCTGCTAGGTCCTTGCATATAAAGTGTTCTTTCACCTTTGTACTTTTTCTCATGAAAGCAAGCCATGTGCGCTACTGAAGTTTTTTCCATGACTCAATGAGGGCACCTGCACTAAGGAGATAATTTCCAGTCATGGACTCCAGATAGACAGAGGCAAAGAATGTGGTCCTTGAGATGGCAACAAGATGTCCTTGTGCTTACTTTTTTATGTTAGCTGGTTCAAGCGGCACCTGCTCAGATCCTATTTCATGTTGCACATTCCTTCACCCAGTATAGAAAGCCTAGTCACAAATCTGAGGGAGGAATCTAGACCCTGAAACACTGGTGCAGCAGTATTTGTTTCTGCAGCTAGAGATTTACTAAATCATATACACATAACAGCTGAATACTATAGCACTCATCACTTGGGCCCTGATCTGCTTGTAACCTTTGAGTTTGTTACAAGCAGCTGTAAGGTTGGTCTTTTATTGGAATCTTAGAGCATCTGAGCTGCTAAGAGATGACAGAGATCCTATCCAGGGAATTTCAGAATGCATTTGATCTCCTGAGAGAATAGGATTTGAATGTGATAAGGCCAAAGAGACAAATGAGTGAAGTATGAACTTCAGGAATGAATACAACAATACCAAACCATCTTTTAAATACAGATATATCTAAACTGAAATCCAGTCAGCCTGACTTACATAGGATGCTCATGTACCATTTCTAGCAAAACAGCCTTATGAAATAAGAGCTTAAGTTTCCTATAAAGTTAGTGAAGACAGGAAGGTAACTTGAAGGCACTTCAGAGAGAGATCCCATAGCCCTAAATTTTACCCCCTACACCAGATGGTCAGGGTATTCCCCGCCCATCAGGGAATATCCCAGTGTCAGACACTTAACACAGGAACACCAGGTTATTGCCTGGCATTTTTGTAGCAAATGCCACTACAACTTAAGGAGAGGTTTAGGAATATTGACTATGGCAAGAAGGCACTTTCTGAATTTCCTGCTATTGTAAGCAATCACATTCCATAATTCTCTTCAAAAATGTCAACTCCACCTTCCAGCCAGTCCAATTTGGAACTCCCTCTACCAAATCCATTGCAGAACCTGGTCCTCTCCTATTTTGTGTTTAAAAAACAAAGACCATGGAGACAGGTAAGTGGATTACAGAACAAAGTGTGGGAAGGAATAGTAGCAGAAATTAAGAAAGGACAAGCTCTGTCCTTCTGTACCTCTTTATTTTTTATTTAAGTTTACCTTTTAGTCCTACTGAAGATTACTCAGTATGTTTTCTATTTTATTTGGAACTCTGGTTGTAATGTCCATGAATGTGAGTTCAAAACCCAGCAGGAACATGCCTGTTTAGTGTGGGGGAACTAAAAGGTGAATCTCAACAGAATTAATAGCAAGTGTCTAAAATGCCCATGAGGGATACACCCAGATGGAAAAGCTATGTTGTATTATCACAACTCCCCAGTTATATGCATGTAAGGTATGTGAGGTGCTGCAAAGTAATAATGAGGGAAATACATTAAAAAGATAGGACTTAATCTTTAAATATTGAAAGGGGAAGTTTGGGCAAATTACAAATGAAACTAAAGGATAATCTTAATATACTTTTTCATTGACTAATTCTGTTCTCCATCCTCAGACAAAGACTATCAACAATTTTCAAATTGGTAATGACCAAGCCTGATTTTTTTGTTCAGCCCTATTCTCCACCCGAAGTGTAAATACTAGATGATTTCTGCAACAAGAATTGATTGAAAATGCTAAATGGTCAATTGTATGCAATTCAGATGAATGGATTGAAACTGTGGAATTCAGCAGACAAGCCCCTTTTATGATCCAAACACGTTAACGACTACCCAGTTCACAATGAACTACTTCATATTCCACTGTGTCACTACACACAGTACAATAGTGTCTACAAAAAAACCCATCCAAATGCACAGCTTCACCTCAGAATCTGTCCAGTTTGTGATATATTGCATTGATCTACATTCACTGGAAAAAGATCTTGATTTGTGAAGGGGGAGCAGTAGGTATGCAACTTTCCCTGTGCATGTATGCTTTCTCACATGATAAGTGAACATACACAAGCTGTACAGCTACTCATTTCCTTCTCCAGCCTCGGCTAAGTGCAGAAGATGGTAGCTGAACATTGAACAACATGGAGTCGTCTCTAAATTAAGACAGTACATTCATATGGGAAGTTACATGGTGGCATAATGGATGTTGGGAATACGAATAACTCAGTGGTCTGTTGATAAAGTCCTGAAGAATAGAATAGAATAGAATAGAATAGAATAGAATAGAACAGAATAGAAGTGGTTTCAGTTGGAAGGGACCTACAACAATCATCTAGTCCAACTGCCTGACCAATTCAGGGCTGACCAAAAGCTAAAGTATGTTGTTAAGGGCATTGTCCAAATGCCTCTTAAACACTGACAAGCTTGGGGCATTGACCACCTCTCTAGGAAGCCTGTTCTAGTGTTTAACCACCCTCTCTGTAAAGAAATACTTCCTAACATCAAGTCTGAACCTCTCCTCATGCAGCTGTGAATCCCTCCCACGGCTAATGTTGTGGCTTATTTTCTCTGCAATTTCAAAGATGGAATATGTTCTGTTAAACTTCATCTAGGGTTTTTCTTTACATGGAATTTTTGAGCTTCCTACATGTCTGCACACCTATGCTTTATACACATGCATATAGAAACACCTACAGGGTACCAAGTATATACTTAGATCTTTGAGTGGATTACGCAATTTTAACCTGTGTAGGCTGTATGAAAACAAAGGGTTTAAACAGAATACTAACTTAAACAGAAAATAAAGAATTAAGCAGAGAGGGTTCTAGAGAGTTAGCAGACTGTTAGTAGCAGGTCTTTTCTTTCTACTGATTTTGGAATCTAAAAAGACTTGATCAAATGAAATTTTGAAATAAGATGTCCTTCCAAGCAAATAATGAGCAAGCCTTTAGGACACTGCTTGACAATGATTCTCTATTTTCTCCACTTGCTTTTTTTAGCATTTGAAATTTGCCAGTGAAAGCAACACTTTGAGGTATTTCTCACAAAATGGAACAGAAATTTGAAAATGAGAATGTAATTAAGGGGCGCACGAATATCAAGTAGAAAGAAGGAAAGAACCACAATTATTATATTTTCCTTCACCCATTGATTATGTCACTGTGGTGGGTTAGCCCTTG
>NW_010114864.1:0-20968 GCF_000699245.1 Pterocles gutturalis | reverse complement strand
CCCTTCCAGTCTCTAACATTCTGTGATTTTGCTTAAATTAATGACATTTTCAAAATACAGTATTTTGTCAGTCCTATGATTTCCTCTCTGTATCTATGCTTCAAGCCTTTTTTCCAATAATCAGGAAGGAAAAAAAAATGTAACTGAGATTCTCCACTGCTCTGATACACTAAAGAACCTTGAAGTAATATAGCAACCACAGGAATTCTTGCCATGAAATTGTGAAATTTGGTGATACTGACAAACTGGAGGGTGGCTTGCTGCTCCCTCATAGTTAGCTCATAGGAGTATCCAGCCAGGCGAGGAGACACTTACTACAAAGACTCCTCTGGGCCCACTTCATGACATGGTGTCTGTGTAACAACTCAAGCGTTTCCATGGTTTTATTAAACATGACCAGACTTCAAGCCTTGGAGCCAGCATGAACTCAGAATTCTTGGGCTTTTTTCTTTATCGTAAATTTCATAATTTCTGAAACTAATATCTGCTTTTCTCCCTTCTAGTGTTTCCTGGGTCTGTGCTGCTGGGGTGCAGGTGGGGACACAACATTGCCAGGCAGCTAATTTTGAGAAATCTTCAAACTCCATGTATTCAGCCTCAGGAGAAAGGACTGGCTGTTATAAATGATTAATTTACTGCTCTTCCAGGAGTATACTGCCTTGTAACTGGGTTTGGGAGCAGCACCTCTGAATCTCCTGTGCAAGTAAGGACTGCGACATGTTCAGAAGGTAAAGAACAAAAAAAGGCAATCAATGTGGTGAATTAGAAACCAAATTTTTCAGAATAGTTCTGATCTGCCAGCTACAGTCCTGACTGCTGTCCTCAAACTCTGCCTGTCAAATCTTTGGGCTCTCAAACTTGTGACAGATGCATCACTTCCCCTGCAGACCACTTCCACTTATTGACAACAGGAAATTGTCTCTGAAAGAGACACGTGCTTTGCTTGGAGCACGAGCTTTGGCAGCCTGTAGGAAGGAACAGTTCCTCTTAGACTTCAGAGCTCTTCAATTTAGTGCTCTGCCATGCTGATTCTTCTCTGTGTTAACCACTGTATCTCCTTCCCACTGCCAATAACCAGCACTAAGACAGGTCCATTATTGTAACATTCACTTGTGGAAAGAAAAAAAAAACAAAAGCCCTCCAAACCATCAAAATGCAACATTACCTATCAACACTTCTTTGGAGTTACACTGAGTATGCCTGCATTAGCCAGTAACAGGTTCTTTATTAGTGTGTGTCCTCTACTACGCAGTCACTAAGGGGATACTGCATCATGAACACATGTATGCACCAGGTCTGTTGCAATGTCTGCAGAATGTGATTCTCCTCAGTAACACACTGATGTCAGAACTACCAATGACCAACAGTGTCTGGATGATGGCTTGGATGACAAAACTTAGGTCTAGCAAATTTGGCACACTCTCTTGGAAAATGTAAGAGACTTGTATATGGGACGAGACGTGGTCCCTTAAAGGGCACGTTCCCTAAGCCTTAGCCTAAAGCTTTTTACTAACAGTGAAATAATAAAGGAATTTTGATTAGAAGCACAACCTACAATGCCACTCATGGCCTAGTGTTACCTCTAACAGCTGCATTTCTATTACAATAGATTGTTTTTACTGGCTGGGTTATCTTGTCCAAGGAGGAATTCTAAAAACTCTGTAATGTTGCCAGCTCCTTCTGTAAAAAAATTTTCTCAGGGGATGGGGGGTTAAAATGTGCAGTGATTTGACCTCTTCCTCCCCGTTTCTGTGGAAAGAAGTGACAGCCTGTGACTAAGGAGATAATCACACAATGTTAATAAAAAGAAATAAAGAATCTCCACTGTGAAAAGATGTTGGGGCAATATTTAGAAACAAGTCACTGATGACCCAATATCTGTTCTCAAAAGAACTGGTGGCTGGAAAGCAAAAATCTGGTTTTTGAACAGGAGCTATGAATAAAAAAGTTTGAATATGGACATGAACATAAGACTTTGAAAAATCTTATCCATTCTTCATTGAGATGTTTTATTGTCTCACCTCCTGTTTTTGCTTAGCTGTCATAGCTGTGAGAGCAAATACGGAAGAAGGCAACAAAAATTGCCCTAAATACAAACCCTCTGCACTACATATGGTGCTCACTGCATTGTAGCCACTCTACATTAAATTACTTTTACCCTGAAAGTCTGGCTGCCCTAATGTCAGTGACAGTGCTGGCACGTCTCCAGCTGTTGCAGCATTAGCAGCCCGACTCCATGGTATTTATGTTCAGGTGTTTTGACAACTTTATCCTCTACATTTGCACAGCTGTGTAGGCAAGCTGATAAGAATAATCAAATTGTTTCTACTCTGCCATGATTTGAAAGAAATTCCTAAAACTGCCAGGGTTAGACAGCAATGTGATGACACTGCAGATTTTTTTTTTCCATTTAAAATACTTTCAATGCATAAACCCTGGTTCCGAAATGAATTTAAGCAGATTTGTAATTTCCAAAATGTGTGACTTACAGGCATGTCTGAAAAGGTGTGATTTCTTGAACTAAGGCAATGTGCATTTTAATGACACAGTGCATTCATACCATACTGACTTGATTATAAGGTAATCCCAAATTTAAGATTATGTTTAATTTTGGAAGAACAGAGACGAAAAATGAAGAATAAATTATTAACAATCACTTTGTTTTGCTGCTCTACAGTCCTCCTGCTGCTGCAGTCCCCTGCAGATACACAGGGGATCTTCCCCAGTCCTGTCCATACCCCCACAAAACTGCTTCCTCTTCCAGTCCCACTGGGCTCCACAGAGCTGGTTAATCCAACAATCTGTGCCACCCAGAACTCTAGACTGAGATGTTGCTAACAGAGAAGGGGGAATGCAAAAGGGTCACCCTGACTATATAATAATGACTGAAGAATGTCAGGCTATTTATATCCCCCACTATTTTCTCCAACAGGGATTATAAAGTCTACATATTCACAGGAAATGGAACAGGCTAAGCAAACAGGACTCTTTCCCCCTAAATACTCCCTCAGCCTCCGTATATTTTCAGTTTCACTCTGTGTGGCTGCTAGGTATTTAGCAGTACCTCCTTAAAAATGTAATTCTAAAATGACTACTGGAGTAGTCCGCTCTTAAGTACATCTCATTTGGATTCACTGCTCCCAGGTAAGCCTAAAGCCTTCTAACAAGAGCCAACACAGCCTTCTCAGGAACAAATCATGTCAAACCGCAGTTCCTTCTTGGTGGCAGGAGAGCTACTGATCTCTCAAAGGAGAGGAAATAGCTCTATTTTCAGCACAATCCCATATGATATTTTCACAGGGAAACTGGTGAAACACAGTTTAGATGAACACTGCTATGGGGTAGTCCTGCTATATGAAAAAAGCATAGAGAGTAGTCATCTGTGTTGTGCTGACAAATGGAGAACCCATTCAAGTCAGTTCCTGTAAGCCTGGTACTAGCCAATGTTTTCATTAACAATTTGGATGAGATATTGGAGATAACAGTTATAACATCTGTCACAGTGCAAAACTGGGGGGAATTGCAAGCAGTCTGTAGAGCAGGACAAAATTTCAACAGTATTTTGATTAGATAAGAGAAAGTTTGAACACAGTAAAATGAAATTCAAGAAGGAAATGCAAACTACCACCCCTGAGAAGGAAAAAGGAAAGCAGGCAATTTCAAAATTAATAATAATTGCTTATTAGCAAAAGAGTGATGAAGCATTTGGGCAAAATGTCACACACTGAATAGGGATCAATAACGTGATGGCTACAAAAGAATGTAAATCTCAGCTTGTTCTAAATTAGGAAAACTGGTCAAAGTCCAGAGAAAGTCAACATGAATGATAAATCAACTAGAAAACATGCCCTAAAAGGAAAGGTTGAAGAAATTGGGTTGATAGAGCCTAGAAAAGAGAAAACTACAAAGGCCCATGAGGAAACACAAAGGCAAAAGGCTTCTAATATACGAAAGGATATTATAAAAAGAATAGTGATGAACTCTTCTCCATCTTTAGTGGTAGGAAAACAAGAAGTATAATAGGCAGAAGCTGAGGGTTAGTACAAACACTGCAATACTATGGAAAAAGCTCTTAAAGAAGTTATCTGGGGAGGTTTTAAGTCCTGTTCACCAGAGATTTGAGGACAAATCTGTCTCAGGAATTTATAACTGTTTATAGCTAGTACTATCTCAGTGAGGAGGTTACACGAGCTTTCAAGCTCCCTTTCATTTTCACATTTCTGGGATCGTTTTAGTCATATAGGAAAATACAAGCACAGAAGTGTGATGACTTCCCTAAGCTGAGACAGACTAGAAAGAGCCAGGAGAGAACACAGATCATGAGACTTTGGATTCTCTACTATAAGCAATACCTCTTCCCACCCTCAGGGAAATCCCCAGCTTCCTCCTCCTTTTTATACACTATACATTAGACTGGTAACTTGATGTTACTGAACATCAGATGAACTGTGGGATAGTTATAGCAGTAATTATAAATAGCCTCAGATTTTTATAGGGATTATGGATAGAGAATGTGAGGCTGCCTTTGTCTGCCAAGGACACCTGTTCCTTTGTGGTACTTGTAGACCCGTGAAAGAGTGAGTCCCTTGTGTCAACATTTGTAACTCAGCCTGCCCACTGTGAAGAGAAGAGCCATTGCAGCAGTGACAGCCCAGAGGCATACCTGAATCCCACATTAGGCATGGAGGCTTTGCATTCCTTTTCTCAGTCATTGCTAGCACAGCCTCTGCAGGCTGGCCTGCATGATAGACAAGTAGCAGACATTTTACCCTGGCACACTAAATGTTCTCTAGAGCAAACCAGAGAAACCTGTTTTTTGGTTTTTGTTTTAATTGCCATCAAGTTGATACAGTTCGAGGTTTCATTGGGTGGGGTTTTAAAAACTAGTTTGTCCTTGACCCAGGTTTGTCAATATTTTCAAAACAGCAAGAAGGGTGGAATAGAGATGATAATTATTTAACATGCAGAGTTCAAACACTGGTGAAGATCAGTTTAGAACTTAAGGCAAATTTGGAAAACTAGAGAAACAATTAAAAAAAAAAAAAGACTGCAAATCTCTTTTGGCAAATTCAAGAAAATGAGCTTCAACAAGAAGATGCCACTGACCAGGATACTACTGTCCTGGCAGCAGTTCTGCAGGAATAGATCTCAGGGTTATAATAATTCACAGGCTGAAGATGAGTCAATAACATCATGCTGCTGTGAAAAGTGCAAGCATTGTACTAAAGTGTCTGCACTGGAGTATGACCAGTACAACACATGAAATAATCCTGCCTCTCTATCCACTTAGGCAGTCGTAAAGCCTCTGTTGAAACACAGGGTGCAGTTGTAGGTGCCCAAAAAGGAGATGGGCCAATAAGAGACAGAAGGAGATCAACTAACATATTCCGAGGTTCAGGAAACACTGCCTCTGAGCAGAGATCAGACACACTGCATCAGTCACAGAAAAAGGCAGGAGAGGGGATGCAATAGCAGTCTTAAAGTACACAAGGAGGGTAGAAATAAAAAGTTTAAATGCCTACCGTAGACAGGACAAGAACAAATGGATTTCAGTTGCAGTGACAGTAATCCAAGTTTTTATTAGAAGAAATTGATGAGGAGCAGACACTGTCTCTACTATCAGGCTTTTTAAAGCAGGTGAAACAGTGTCATAGGTAGAGTGACCCTGCTTTTGGACAGAGGGATGAACCTAAGGTTCCTTCAAATATGAATATTTGTTTTATAATTTAATGAAAGAAAGAGGAACACAGGACATTATATTGTAGATGGCTTATTCCTGAGCTTAAGACTATGAAAGAAAACAAATCTAAAAAAGTGATGTACAGCCCTCTTCCTCTGAGATTACTTCCTTCTCACAAGACCATGCGGATGTGAATGTTATCAATTCCTGCCGTGATATGCAGAAACACAAAAATACTAACATGGGAAAAAAGAACCTCAAGCAAATAATCCTCTTCCTTTTTAATCTTTGGCACAAGTTCCGTCTGTCCAACAAAAAAAAATCATTTCTCTGGTTTATGCCTATTACGGAAATGGAGAAGTGTTCAACACACTAACTGCAGATCTTTCTAACAAACATTATGCCTTCCACAAATTAACTCCTTGCCTAATGTTATGCAGCCTATGTGACACACACTGCCTTCAGATACTTAGGAAATGGTTAACCTTTTTAATTGGCTATGGCTGCAGGTTTATCTAATTTCCCTATGCCTCAGTCCCTATTTCCTGGGAATATTGCAAGATTAAAACCACTAAACAGATATATTACAATATACTTAAAACAGTCTTTTCCTTGCCGATACATCAAACAATAGGGAATGGGCTAGATAGTACATTGGCTGGAATGCATATCAGCTACTGCTTTTACACACAGCTTTTTAAATTAACAATACCTTAGCAGCATTTTTTTTTTGGTTTTTTTGATTGTTTGGAAGATGCCTCCAGTGGTCATAAAATCTCAAAAGGATCTGAAAATGAGGGAAAGCACCACTCTTCACTTTCTTTCATTTAGTAAAAATGGCTGCTATAATTGTTAAAAAATTACAATGACTTGCATAAGGTAAGAGATATTTAGATTCAATCAACACATTTTCCACATGAGATCATCTGAAATTAAAAATCCATTTTCACAGCTGGAAATATTACTATAATGAAGATCCATATGGAAGCATTTCTATGCTGATTGAGGATTCAAAATGAGAAAAAAATAAAGTATACATAAATCTAATCCAGACTCAGGGTTCAGGATACTGGGATGAAGGGGTTGAATCTCATTTAATGATTATAATCCTGAAAAGAGCAGGCTGCAGAAGAGAAGGAAACAGAAACTTTCCTACCATCTGCTAAACAACCAGCTTTACACAGTGCAAGGGTTACAAGGAGTAGAAGAACTTGGATTCTGACAGGGAATATGGACTGAAATCTTGCTTCCAGGGAGCTCTTGGGTGCTTGGCTGGACAAGAGAGACCACCAGCGCAGACGGAGCTTCTACTGCTTAGAAAAATCTGGCTTAAAAAACAGTTATCCTTCATTAAATTTGATGAAGAGAATTGTAAGACACGAAATACTGGTGTAGTAACATGACAATTTTTGCATGCCTATCTGGATCTGAAATAACCACTCTGAATGAACTTTCCTATTTGCCTCTTCAGATCAATCAAAGCTTGTTAATATACAAGGTATTTCAAACATATGAAATGTCTTAAATTTAAGGACGTTAGTAGAGAAATTGCTCATCAGCAATGGTTTTCTAAACAAGGCTTCCAAAGTAATAAAACACAAAAACCCAGAGATGGTTACAGAGGACAGACCCAGCAATTTCGGTTCTGAAAACAGTGCCAAGAACAATACTGGGGACATTGACTCATGGAGAGCTGTTTAAATTCCCAAGTAAACTACTGCACATCTGCATTATATCCTGGAGAAAAGCCAGACTTGGAGATTTTATCTTTTTCTTTTATGAAACTCCTTAAAATGACTCTTGGGCAATCTAAGACAAAAACTGAACAGAGTTTAGGAAATACATGACTCCGTTGGCTAAACTGGTTGAAATAAGCTGAAGGCAGGTAACTTGTAAGCATGCCAGCTTCAGCCCATTAGGCCTTTTGTGCCTCTTGAGATTCACTTTAACCCAAGTTCATCTGACAAAGGCAATGAAAAGTTGCTTCACCTGTCCAGAAGCTCTAATAGTAAAATTCAAATTTGTCTAAGACTTCTAAGAGCATACCTTAACTTTTGAGAGTGTACTCACAAATGCCCTTTTCAATGCAAAAGTCTTTCTGAACAGAGTCTTAGCCTGAAACATCTCTTTTTTTTTTAGTATATTACCAGTAGCTGAGAACAAAGGACATTACAAGGTGGTTTATAATATTAATTGTAATAATGTCTACCACAAAAAACCCACGCTTTTGCATGCAGCAAGAAGTCTATTATAGCCCAGTAAAAGAGGGACTGCATTGTAAATAGGTTTGGTTGTAACATTTACACTGCAGGCTTTTTTAGTTTGCAAATATTTAATGAATCAGTTCTGATTTCTTCAGATATAGTCATTGAGTCACGTGAATATAACATAACATAACATTTTCACAAATACCTGCAAATAGTTTGAATGAAATCTCACAAATGATTGTGCTTCCATGTCTTACAGAATTTGCAATGTTGATTCAACAAACTCCATTTGTCCTCTTCAACACATTTTTCTATAGCATTCATATTCTTATAATCATAAATTTACATTAAGGAATGCCAGAATTGCACTAAAGATGTTTCAAAGTATCACACTGTATTTAATACAGAAAAGAGAAAGACTTGTATAATCTATACTCAGCTTTTAAAACTAGTAAATCATAGAATCATAGAATCATAGAATCATTAAGGCTGGAAAAGATCTCAAGGATCATCAAGTCCAGCCGTCAACCCACACCACCTAACTCACTAAACCATGTCCCTAAGCACCACATCTACACGTTTCTTGAACAGCTCCAGGGATGGTGACTCCACCACTTCCCTGGGCAGCCTGTTCCAATGCCTGATCACTCTTTCAGTGAAGAAATTCTTTCTAACATCTAGCCTAAACCTCCCCTGGTGCAACTTGAGGCCGTTTCCTCTTGACCTATCACTTGTTCCTTTAGAGAAGAGGCCAGCACCCACCTCACTACAACCTCCTTTCAGGTAGTTGTAGAGAGTGATAAGGTCTCCTCTCAGCCTCCTCTTCTCCAGACTAAACAATCCCAGCTCCCTCAGCCGCTCCTCATAAGACCTGTGCTCCAGACCCTTCACCAGCTTCGCTGCCCTTCTCTGAACCTGCTCCAGCACCTCAATGTCCTTCTTGTCGTGAGGGGCCCCAACATGAACACAGGATTCAAGGTGCGGCCTCACCAGTGCCGAGTACAGGGGCACAATCACTTCCCTAGTCCTGCTGTCCACGCTATTTCTGATGCAGGCCAGGATGCCGTTGGCCTTCTTGGCCACCTGGGCACACTGCTGGCTCACATTCAGCAGGCTGGAAAACAACCTGACAGCCTTCTCCATACACTCATAATTTATGGGAGAATTATTTTCTTTCCTAGGTTAGGCTAAGTCTCTGAACATACCCCTAAAATATGCAGCTTTGCCATGAATTGCACAAATGATTAACAGAAAAAGCAACAACAGCTGAAACCAAATCTGAGAGGAAGACTATTTCCATGACAGAACAAACTAGTATAGTAATGGTTTAGTTCTACATCAATATCTGTAACCATGCCAGTTTAGGCGAAGAAAGATGGAAGGTCCACCAAGCCATTCATTTTCCCCATTCCAAATAATTTTTGGTTCTTACCACATGATTATTTAACTTCTTTAGGATGTTAAAATCAAAATTTTAACACATATATCATCATGGCTCATATTCATTCCTCATTTTACTGATATATTCAAAGATTTCTCAAATAAGAAAAGCAAGATTTACCACCCTTGCAAAAACTGTATTCTTTCATCCTCTGAGGACATAATCTTCCAGTATTCCAGTACAGTTTCAAATAATTGTTGGGAATAAAGGAAAGGTTTTTTGGTATACAATTCTCTGACTTAACCTTGGAATATTTTTCAACACAAGAGCAGTACTTACTAATTCTAATCCTCTTCAGCAACAGCAATTTTAAGTGAGAAGCAGCACTGTTTTTTAACATTCCCATACTTCATATTAAAGTTCACTCAGAAGTTTCAGATGCTGCTTACCTCCTAGCAGCATTACTTCTTTCTGAACTGCTAGTTTAGTCAGGCACCTCTCTCTTTGGTATCTCATTTTTCATATGTATTACAAGGAGAAAGCAGATCCAGTATGGGTGTCTCTCCAAAATTAATAGAGAAGATAGATAGAGAAGGTTGGTTTGCAATCACAGCAATTGTCTGAATTTCTTAACTATATTTCCTAACACCTTGTGATCCACTAGGCTAACCATATCAGTCATGGACTTGCCTTTTCCAATAAACTTAAGGTGGTACATGATTCTTTTGTTTGATTTTATAACAGTAATCATGTTTCTGAATTATTTCTAATATCTTCCCTCTTAATGCCTATCATAGTTTATATTCCAGTTTACTGATTCATTTGTCAAAGACTTCTTTGTGGCTTTAGAGGAGTTCCAAACCTCACCATGTAGCTAAAATAATTCTATGGAATGGAGCAAATGTTTTTTAAACTTCTCTGTTTCGCTCCAATTCTTTTTAAAAGAATTGAAAGTGACTGAAATCAAGCAAGCATTGACAGAGGATCAAATACCACCCTGTCATACCAATGCAGTGCCTCTCTGAAACAGCACAGGTGTCAAATAAATCAGGCTTCAATGCCATAGAAGTGGGCTACTAAAAAAGGCAGGCCAGATGGGAAAACCTAAAACAAAATCACTAAGTTCATAAAGGAGTGTGGATAACCAGTCACCTGAGGTGTAAATTCAAAGGTAAGACAAAATGCAATTTGACTGGTAGCTAATAGTCATTACCAAACTGCAAATAACAGAAGAAGAGAGACTGCAATGTACGGTATGCAGTACCTACACAGAGGAAATGAATAAAGATGACCCTACAAGGTTGACAGTCATATTCAATCTCAAAAGCTACTTAAGTCACATCCTACTTTGTTTGGAAATGCAGCCCACAGTTATGTAAAGCAAGACAGACTTAGCGTCAAGTCATGATTGCATAAACTTATCTACAACAGCGTAAACAAAGGAAGCAGCGTGAAAAATATGTTGAAAATCTGACTGATCTTAGGCAGTCCTCTCCCTCATGCTATTGCAGTCATTTCGCTGTTGTGGTGATCAGCAACCTTGCATAGGGACAAAATGCCTAAAAATTGTTCCTTGACATCAAAAACACTGAATTTGCAAACCAAGCTTGTTGGATCTGAGGAATCAGTCATATGGGTAATGAGACAACTAATAGGGCTGTAAGCATCTGGACTACACTTTTCTGTGGATTCCAGTTCAGTTAAGGTGACAACTGAGAACAGGCGATATGGTACGTACACCTAACATGCCTAAGGGGAGCTGTGCTATTTCCTATATATTTGAAGTGTCAAGACATACTATGAAGGAGAACCTTATTCTTCAGTTCTCGAGCTTGGTACAACTAAATCAATTAATATTTCACTCATGTAAGACTTGGATTTTGAATTCTTTGATAGCTGGATGCAAAACTGTCAGTCAGTCCTTGCTCTGGCACCGGTACTGTCAAAAGAAGCACATCTCTATACACCATGATGATTTTTATTATCACTCTGCCACAGACGTGGGGAAGGCTGCTTACTAAGCTGTACTTGCACAGTATTACAGCAAATTTTCTTATCCAGATCTGGCATGTCATGAAGTCTGTTGGTAAAACAGTTGCACTGTAAGATCTGATTTACATATCTCTTTACATCAGTAGAAACACTGTTACTAAAAGATACCACACAGACCTTCACTATCCACTTAAACATCTATGAAACATCAAAAGAAACACATGCAAGGACATAATATAAATACTTTTCTTCTTCCCCCAATTCATATTACTGACCTTCAGAACTTAATTCTGCATCTTTTGTACTGTATATAAAAAATTCAAATGTAGATTTTAATGTATGTATTTAAGAACAAAAATCTGCACCTTGGAAGTTTTTGGGTAGGTAAACCTCACAAACCTGTGTGACTGCAAGTGTCAGAATCTATTTGTGCATGTCAGCAACAACATCGTATAGATTAGCTCCTGACAAGCACAGTAAAGCATACGGTCCTTCAATATTGTTAAAGAGACAGGTCTGTTGCATGGGCAGAACACAGAGCTCCAAGCAATACAGGAATTCATTATGTTAATTCTGTCAGTAAGACCCTTCCTGGGGTGTCAAAAAAGCATTGTAAATTTAGTTATCATGTACAATTCTCAGAAAGCAAGGAATTCTAATGCACATAAATCCTGTGTTGTTCTTGGTGAAAAAAAGCTGATGAAACACACGAGTTCAAGAGCACCTGTTCATTCCTCCTCCCTGAGAGCTGCAAGAGGATCAGTACTATGTACAAACAAGGAATACATGTGTAAGGTTTAGAGATTTTAACTTTGAAAAATTTCAGATGAAAAGAAATCTTCCAGTTGCATGAGAAAGTGTTACTGATGACAAGTAGAAAATTTTAATGATATTTCTATACTAATAGAAGTGTTTGTGTAGGTACTACTATGCTAGAATGGAGGAAGGTTAAAGATAATATTTTATTTTTCTCACAAAATTACTACGTGCTCAATCTGTGAAGTATTCAAAATAAAAATTTCTATAATAAACTAGGCCAGAAGCAGGGATTTTTTAAAGAACATGAGAAAATGGTATGATAAATCTCATTGAACTCCAGCTCATTCAGGAGCTCACTTGAAATAAGCATAAAGGCTTGATGCAAGAAGCGTGACAATTTTATCTTCCGAACCTCTAGCTCTAACTGTATCATTTGCATACATGCTGAACAGCCTTTTGCATGAAATATGTGTGATCTGTGAAATAAAGGATAGGGAGAAATATAAAATAATCCGTTTTGACCAATCCTGGTTCAAAGAACATTAGTCCAGCTTTTTATCCAGTAGAGATATTAATCATAGGAAGGAAATCCTTATCAGCATTGGAAGTCCCAGTAGGACATGATATTTGCTTTCTTCCAACATGCCCCTCTTAGTCCCTGCTGACCTTGAGGAGTCTTTGTGCATGTAACCCAGAGGAAAACTGCTCAGTGTATATCTCCTAATTATTCTTGTATTACCCTTGTTAGGTGTCAGGGGAAGTATCTTTTCTTCTCAAAGTAAAGCATCTTAGAGTTCATTTAATATTCCCTATTAGTACCCAAACTAGCTATGCCCTTAAGGCCTGAAAAAATGCAGTCTTCAGCCATTCTACACTTTGAGGGCAAAAGCAAGACTAGCAGGTCCTTAGCCTCTTCTCCTTCCCTTGCAAGACAAATCAAAATGAAAATGAGTGACTGATGGCAGAAGAATTATTGAAATCCTTCCATTCCTTTGGATACTTGGCACGTGAGACATGTTTGTTAAATGAACTTTGTAAAGGTTTAAGGGTGTAATGATAGGGATTTATGTGCATGAAGCTTTACTCATCTTTCCAGCTCAGGGGCAGGAGTTCTACAGCAGTTTGGGTTTTTTTTTCTAATGACTCACATCTACTGTCACAAACCAGAAAATGAAGACACTTGTAATTTTCTTAAAACAGGGGCCTTGGTTACTCTAACATTTGTATTCTGTGGCAGTCCTTATTCCAAATAGTTAGAATTACAGATTTTTCCATTTCACAGTGATCAGATAGATATGCTGTCACCATTACCAGCTGCTGAACTTTGCCTTCCACACAGGAAGATGTTTCCCTAACAGGGCTCTTCAACTTAAATTGAACAACATTTTGCTTGAAAGATGTAGGACCTGTAAAATATCTGACAGGGAATATACAAAATTATCAGTACTGACTGATCCTAGTTCAAAGAACAATAGTCCAGCTTTTCATATGGTGGAGGTATTAATTATAAGAATTGACAGATAATGGCAGATAATACTGCTGAAGCTGGGAAGCAGCAGATGGGACTGCTCCTGTTAAGTATGCATGTATTTTAAATAAAGCTCGTAGTTTCATTTCTCAAGTATTGTGCTCTCCAAACAACTAGCACATAAATATATTTTTGGCAGCTAGTAAGCTTTCCAGGTAGACTACCAATACCATGTATCAGTGAAAAGTAAACATCTCCTGATTTACTGTAAGATCTCAAATGGAGGAACCGAGTTAATATACTGCACAATCAAATGCCAACCCCTAATCTCTACAGAAATTAACAGCGTATCATACCACAGCCAAGACTTGTTTCTAATAGACATGTCATCTTTAAGATTGGAAATCTCAATTTGTCAATATTCAAATACACATCTCCTGAAATCTATTAGGTAGGCAGATGTCTATGAGCCATGTTCATTTTAAGACAACTGAGATACACAGGAATTGACTTCACAGCTGATGGAAATGATTGGGGAAAACTTTCTAGTACTGCCATTGATTTATCTTTCCAGATTTCATTTTTATGACCTTGATCTAGCCAGCTGAACTTTCCATACCTCAGTTGCTCATTTACTGTCCTCCCAAATAATGGTGTACTAGTTGAATCATTAATTATTTGAAAGCAAGACTTTCTATGCAGTTATAAAATGCTTAAAACAACAAAATCCTGTTTTATTGCAGGCTTTTGAAGGACCAAATCCAGAAAATATTTATAGATTGCAACAGCTTTCAAAAATTACCTAAAAACCCGATATAGTATGTTTTTGGGTGGTCAGCTTAAGATTCTTAAGTCAACTTCTCCTCAAACTTAAGTGTCAACTCAAGAATCTTTAAAAGGAGTGAACTGAAGCACCCACATTTAAAAAAAATTTGTTTGCACTTGCAATGTACTCAAGGTAATTCCATACACTTTATGGACCTGAATCACCTGTTAACATGGCACATGAGTTTTGCTGGCTTTTTTATTCTAAATGTAGACCACATGTATTGAGGTCCCTTATGTAATCTTAAAAATTACTCCACACCCAAACTAATCTAATCTACCATGAATGATCCAGAACTCCTTCAACTCCATTAGAGACAGCAGGCATGCAAGGGAATGCAATGTCACAAATGCTGTGGGAGAACTGTGTACTTTGGACTGACAGGCCACTTGATCTGAAACTTCATGAAAAAACAAATCTGTTCCAATTAGTAAGTATTAAGGGTTCCTGTAACATCCTGTATTTACAAACTGGAACACATTAAATGCCCTGAAGGAATGGGGATTATGCAACAACATTAAAACACAAATATTTATAATGTATTTTAAATTATAAACCCCAAAGTTTTCAAGAAAAGCCAATATGGAAATCAGAGAAATATGGGAATCTGAAAAGGTCTTAATTTCAAGGGGTGGTTGTTCTTTATCTATTTTTCCAAAACAGGAGGCTATTTTTCTTAATATTCTCTGAAAGAGAGAGAGAATAGTTGAGTGGATTTATCACTATCGAGCCATTAAAAATTGAAATAATGAAACCAAACACACCATGCACAGTCACACACGCTGCCCCCAGGGAACTTCAGTGCTCAAGTGATTTCATTAAAGATACCTGTACGTCGAGCCCTGGAATGGAACTCACAAGGCCTACAATTTACACCCTGCTTCCCCACTGACCTATAAGCAGTATAATTTAAATTTTTGGTGCCTCGTGCTGCAGCTAAACCATTTATTCATACTATTGTCTATCCACAATACCAGGCAGCGGTGCTTACAAAAGTAGTGAGAACTGTGAGGAAGCAACTTGCTGACAGGCTGGAGCTCCCTGATCACTGTCTCAGACACCTATTTCCACTCTTTAAATGATTGTGGTGTCATAACAGGTTTTTAAATCGGTAGACATATAAGAAAGCTGTATTGTATAGGAATGCTAAAGCCACAAGCAATTTACAGCTGGTATCCCACACAAATGTAGCAAGTTTGTCAGCATTTTTAGTGTAGACCATGTGCTATGGAAACAACTTTAAGCCTGTTCAGGAGAACTTCAAGACTTTGCATGGAGACTTTTTCTTGCATTTCTGAGCGGGGTCAGTTTTGGTATAGGTAAAGTGCCAGCACAACTGGAAGTGAGTAATAACCCGAGCTGCAAGCAATCAGATGTGTTCCTGTGTTTGTCTCTAGAGGAAGGATCAGGGTGTGGAAGATGACAGCTCCAGCTGACAGTGAGGGGAATATATCCCCTTAGCTATACTAGTGTCTGCCATGGCTTTCACCCCATCCCTTGTGTACACTTGGGAACAGCAAAAGCAACAAAGTGATCTCTCTCCCAGTTTAAACCATGTATGCCAGTTTTATGGACACGGGTTTCACTTTGTCTCTTGTTCTTAAAAAGGGAAAAACAAGAGCTGACCTGCTAGCTAGGAAGCATTTAAATATATTATTTTTCACTTAATAAGAAAGGCAAACAAAGTACTACTCTCAGTCGTATTTTAGTGGTAGAAATTTTTGATGGGTTGACTGGAAATCAGGCTGAAACTTGGATGACCTTCTTCCCAGTGAATCTCAAGGGGCTGAAAATAATTGGCCATCTTCACTATGGAAAAAAAAAAAAAAACAAATTTAGCCCCTATTGACCAAAAGCACCACAGAAAAGTATTCGGCAACTGTGACTATTAGTGCTACTTCCTCCTACTAATTGTATTCTTATAATCAGAGCTCTTACTATTATAGCGAATGATTCTGTAAAAGTTAGCATACAATCCCACCACCATTTCCTAATTGCATCACTGATAGCTATGAATACAACTGTTCGAAGGTCACAAACTATGACGTCAGTGGAACTGTGAGGGTGTAGCTGGGGACAAATTTTGACTCACTATTTGTAAATGATCAGTATAATGACCAGTCCGATACTGAGCTACTTCATCACAGTGGAAGATGTTTACCATTTTTCCATAAATTTTTCAAATTATTTTAGTAATATTCATACATCTGCAACAAAAATGCTATGCTGCTCTCTTCCTATAATGCACTGAATAGTTTACTTTTAAAACACAGCGTGAAAAGCACAATATTTGGTAGTGCCACAGTATCTTTTCAAAATTACTGTCAGCTGTCAAGATTGCACAGCCCTGGGCCATGTCTTTGCTCATGGGAAACAATAAGCAGGAACTTGTAGATACGACTAGTTGAGTTGTTTTTGAAACACTTGAAAGCTAAAAAGGTAAGCTGTGTATATAATCACAAATTTTGGTTGAGTCTATTAAATAATTTAAGACTGTGGACAATGTGACAGTTTCTTCAGTCCACCTGTGAATACTGGTTTCTTACTGAAATGTTGCCTGGGGACTGGGTACTATGGCAAAAACTTTGTCATTCATGAGTTTTCAGCCCAGCTGGTAATGTGAGCCATTTCTGTCATTTCTGAGCTCTACCTCTACTTCATCAGTTATAAAACAGCAGCAAGAGTTCTCACTATACCTGTTGTCCAGAATTGCACTGGTTATTATCTGCAGAATTCTCATCAGATAGAAATGCTCAGGCATAGATGGAAACCAAGACACATAGGAAACCTTAACTGTTCCAAAATTTCATTTTTTTTTTCTAAAAAACCCCAACCCTGAAATTCTTTTGTGATTTGACAGAAGATGATAACTTGACCTTACAAAAGCAGGCTGAAAGGTGCCTGCTAGGCTTGCAAGTTGTTATCGCCTCACTCCTGTAGTCAATCTCTACTATGAATAAATTGCTGGCTCATGTACCAAAATCAGCAGCATCTAACATACAACCAGGAAAGAAGTAAAAGATACCCTTCCTTTTTGCCCCATCCTTGAAGAGTGACACAATGTAACACCAGACCAGAAAAACAATATATGTAAACAACCACATGATTGCCACAAGTAGCGAACAATCTGAGGAGAGGAGGGAACCAAAAACCATGAGAGATGGCAGGAGCTGATGAAAGGGGAGCTGGATTAACGGTCTCTGCTGGGCATGTGTCTGAAAGCACAAGGGTATCTTTGTTGGAGAATATACTGGGCTGTCCAGGAAGATTGCCCACAATAAGATAGTTGGGGAAAACTGTTGAACATGGTAAGATATGTCCATAGGATAGGAGGTAAGAGGAAAATGGACAAGTCATCAATACCTTTCACATAAATTTCACAGAGAACAGCACCCACTGACACCTATCTTAGGAACACATCCTACTGTAAATATGACTAATTCATAGTCCTCCATCACTCAGCTACTTTGCTCATACTACCTTGCTTTTCCTCTTATAGGTGACTGACTTGATGAAGAGCTTCCTGCACTATAAAGTCAACAAGCAATTTTATGACATACGTTACATGTACTCCAGCAAACAGAATGGCAGAAGCACGTACAGGCTTGACTAATTTCAGAACTGAGACACAAAAATTATGTAGGACAAGGAAACACACATGCTTTAGGTGATAACTGAACTTGTCCCACTACGTTTGTGCTTGGAAGCTGGATCAGTGCATCACCGGGTTGGCATTTCAGCAGACAGCAGGACAGTGCTTCTCAGAGGATCTGTTTGCAAGCCTTGGCATAAGGGATGTGCTGGAGAACTGGAGATCAAGACATGCTCTGCAAATTTGAGACAGCGGTACAGCTGACAGAAAAGCAATTTAGAAATGGTTGTAACTGGGATGTGTGTGCAACAGAGGTTTGAGTGGGGTTCATACTTTTCAATCTGTCTACAGGGCAATCTAGTGGCACTGCAACTTGTGTAGACACATCACAAGAAGCTTTAAGCATGAATCTTCAGTGCTGCCAGTATAGCTGTGGCAGCTTCATGTTCCGCATGCCCACAAGTGATTCTATGCCTAACAACGAAAACTACGTGCCCCTGCAGCTCTATTAGATGTAGCTACGTTAGCAAGCATAAAGCTACTTTAGGAATAAATATACCAACTGTGCTTCCCATCTGGATTACCACAAACAGGAAATTTCAGATACAGTTTGCAGGGAGTTTACATTAAGACATACAAATTGGTAACATCTTGTGAAATGAACATTTACTGTTAGGTAGCTCCTTTCAGGTTGTGCCGTAAAATAACCATGTTTCTTAACACTTGTCAAATCTAGCAAGGACTGGGCATGATGCATGACAGCTACATATCTTTCCTCCTGTTTTAATATTTTTCAGAATAATTAAGAGGTTACCTGTCTCAATATTCGGATATTTGAACAGTAACTTTGGTTATTCAGCTACTAATCAAAGAATTTTAATAATTGTTTTGTTTTGAACTGTTTTATATCAAAAATAATAAAAAGCCAGCCCAAACCTTATTCTTTCCTTTTTAACCAATAAGATATCTTAATTAATTTCATCTGTGTTTACAGTCATACTTCTTGTTGGTGTCAGTTCTAGATTACAAGATAATCCAACAATGACTTTGAACTCCATGGGGAATTTATTCCAACTCACTGGAGTATTCTTATCATACTTTAAAAATCTTTAAAAACTAAACAAAACCCAGTGGCCCCCTCTTGTTTACACAGAATGGGTTCAAATTTGATGTGACCAATTACCCGTGCAATATCAGGCAGCAGGTCAGTTCTGAGATGTTGCAGACTAGCAGCGAAAACACACAGGGTATTTTGCTGAGAAATTTATACTGCTAGAATTCCCTGAAACATATCCCTTTGCAAATTTTGTCTCATTTGGAACGGTGAAAACAAACAGCTTAATGGGAGAGAATAGAATACGTTGTGTACCTTGCTTTTTAATGCAACATCAAGTAGTTTTAGTCCCTTGCTTTAGAGTGTGAACATATTTTATTCTATTAACATAGATTACTTTCAAATGTTATAGAAATCCCTCTCTCAGCATGTCTCTGGAGTAAGCCAGGATTTCTTCCCTGCGAAGACATAATGCCATTTCAGCCCATGATGCTTGCGTGTCTGATATCTTGTAGAACGAATATGAGAAAGATAAACTTCTTTAATTTCTTGTGTGGCAACACCCAGCTACACCTTACTTCAGGTGAGAGCTGTTTTATTGGTCTGTCTGGAACTCCAAGCAAAGACACTTCTCTCCCAAACATATCCCACTGGCAATAGATTTAGTTTCTATCCTACCAGGCCAGTGCAGTGGGGAAAAAAGTCCTACCTTTCTTCTGTGGAACTGCTTCTCTTTTCATCTTTCCCAGGTGCAGCAGATGCTTTTGGTCTTTGTGGAATAATATTTTGGTGAACATTCTGCTACTTTTCAAGGTGAGAAGCTGCATAAAAATAATTGTTTTTCTTAGAAGGCCTTCCTGAGATTATGTCTGTGAAAGGAGAAATGCTTTTTTGTTGAAAGAGATGAAATGTATTTATTGTGCAGGCAAAATAATTCACTTTATGAGTAGACAGAATTGAGGTGGACTACAATTTCACAATGTGACAGTCATTCCTGCCTGCTCACCTCCAAAACTGAACAGGTTTCAGGATGGCTGGCATCTTCTAGTTCTTGTAAGGTCAAAACTATCAACTCTTTGTTCCCATGTTTTGAAACTGGATGTTTGTAAGCATTTAAAAATGGAACCTGGAAACATAGCTCAATTCTGCCAAGCTAGAGAAAACAGAAAAGAGTCAAAACTGAGCTTTTGTTTCTAACATTTTATTTTGAAACAAGGACAATGAAAAGGAACTAAATTAATATGAAGTTCTGTTAGAGACAATGAATTTGTCTTAACTTCTAATGTCACCCATTCTAAATTATTTGAATTTTTTTATCCATGAAACACAGACGATCAAAGGATTATGAACTCTTCAGGAATATCTTTACCAAATGAATCACATCTCAATAGGGAGCTTGACCTACACTTTCTTTTATAGCTGCCGTCCTATGCCCACCTCTTATTCACATTCATGATCACTCTCTCAGTGAAGAAATTCTTTCTAATATCTAGCCTAAACCTCCCCTGGTGCAACTTGAGGCCATTTCCTCTTGTCTTATCACTTGTTACTTTAGAGAAGAGGCCGGCACCCACCTCACTACAACCTCCTTTTAGGTAGTTGTAGAGAGTGATAAGGTCTCCTCTCAGCCTCCTCTTCTCCAGACTAAACAATCCCAGCTCCCTCAGCCGCTCCTCATAAGACCTGTGCTCCAGACCCTTCACCAGCTTCATTGCCCTTCTCTGGACTTGCTCCAGCACCTCAATGTCCTTCTTGTGGTGAGGGGCCCAAAACTGAACACAGGATTCAAGGTGCGGCCTCACCAGTGCCGAGTACAGGGGCACAATCACTTCCCTAGTCCTGCTGGCCACACTATTGCTGATGCAGGCCAGGATGCCGTTGGCCTTCTTGGCCACCTGGGCACACTTTTTTTTTGCCGGCTGGCAACAAGCCCCCCTAGGTCCCTCTCTGCTGGGCATCTTTCCGGCCACTCTCCCCCACGCCTGTAGCGTTGCAGGGGGTTGTTATGA
>NW_010114863.1:0-15543 GCF_000699245.1 Pterocles gutturalis | reverse complement strand
CTCTTTATCAGAGAGTGTAGTGATAGGACTAGGGGTAATGGGTATGTGCTTTAGACTATACATTAAGAAGAAATTTTTCCCTGTGAGGGTGGTGAGGCACTGGAACAAGTTGCCTAGGGAAGCTATGGATGCCTCATCCCTGGAGGTGTTCAAGGCCAGGCTGGATGAGGCTTTGAGCTACCTGGTCTAGTGGAAGGTGTCCCTGCCCATGGCAGGGGGGTCAGAACTAGATGATCTTCAACCCTAGCCATTCTATGATTCCATGATTTACAAACAGTCCTGGCTAACAGGGGAGGTCCCAGAAGGCTGGAAACATGCCCATGTGATGCCCATCTACAAGAAGGGCTGTAAGGATGACTGAGGGAACTACAGGCCTGTCAGACTGCCCTTGGGACTGGGGGAGGCTAGCTCATCTTGAGTGCGCTCACACAGCATGTACAGGACAACCAGGGGATCGAGCCCAGCCAGCATGGGTTCTTGAAAGGAAGGTCATGAGGTGAGGGTGACAGAGCACTGGAACAAGCTGCCCAGAGAGGTTGTGGAGTCTCCTTCTCTGGAGACATTCAAAGCCCGCCTTGATGCGTTCCTGTGTTATATGATCTAGGTGTTCCTGCTCCGGCAGGGGGATTGGACTAGGTGATCTTTTGAGGTCCCTTCCAATCTTTAACGTTCTGTGACTCTGTAATTCTTGTTTTTTTTTAACTTTCATTTTTCATGGGAAGGTCTTATGTTGCTATTAACTTATCCTCCATTTCATCAGTGAAGCAAGTCTCGTAAGGCTGTGAAACTTGTCCATGCCCAATTATATAGGCTAGCAGCTGCAGCTAACAGCCATGTGTATTTTGGACCCCAGAACCCACAGGCTGAACCACAGCTGGCTTTTTTTTGGTTGCTTATTGAGAAGAGCTTTTCAGGCTTTACATACTTTTGGACGACAGAATGAGAATAGTGTTTCAAATGGCCAGGAATAGCTCCTGAAGGAGAAAAACTACTGCTGTCTGAGTTCATTACAATTGACTAGTTCCCTTATAACCAATATATTGGTAATTTGTTTGAACTGAAGTTGAAATTCTCAAGAGAAAGCAATATTATAACAAGGACTACATTTTATTTTAAAATAAGCTAATTAATGCAATACCTTTCTGGACTTTCCAGGAGCTGGAAAATGACATTTTAAAAACAGTGTGATCCTTAAAAAGATAGAATGCTTATGAGTAGAACCTTTTGGTTATATAGTTTTCCAAGGGCTTTAATAATATGTGGATAAACCTCCAGCTGGGTCTTTAGTCTTTGAAAATTGACTGAAACACAACTTATTAAAGTATATAAAGTAGTGAAGGATACTGTTTTAAATAAGGTTCAAAAATTGTCAGAGTTTTTGGAGTGTCACACTGAGATTCAGGCAGAGATAAGTCTTATGATAAAGTGTTTTGTAAATCGTTTTTATGTTTCCATAATTAAGTCTGCGGTATAATTTTTTTTAACCAAACAGATTGAATTAATATCTCCCTAAAAACTGTATAGGCTGTCTGCAGTTGAACTAGACAGTGTTCCTTTGTCTAGACCACTATTATTAGTAGCTTTTCCTGCATAACAATCAGTAGAACAAGTCGAGAGCCCCAAATACTTCACATAATGAGCTAGCTGTCTGCTACCAGTTTCAATCTTCTGTTTTCATCACATTCAGTGTTTGAAAGTGGGTGCCAATTAGCTAGTAACTGTGTATAAACACTGTCTTTATTTTCCTAACAGATGATAAAACAACCTTTTCTGCATCTGCTGACTCTATGGTCAGGCTTGCAACAGCCTTCCAGCTTCATCATCAGGTTAAAGCTCATGGCAGAAAGCCTGCACTACTATCACGGCTTGATTTCACTGTCCATACTCTCCTAGCAAAACATGAAGCCAGCATTTTTTAAAAAACAGCTACCTTGATGCTGAGGTACAATAAAGTAGTGGTGTTAGGATCCAAGATCTCTCAAGTCCACAGTGGTGACAGCTAAGCAGTATATTTTCTTTCTTTAAGGCTAAATCTGAGATAGCTACATAAAATGAAATCCCCAGAGTTGATTAGACAAGTAACTTTGCTAACCTATAAATGTTTTGTCATAGCCCAACCCTCTTGATCTAAATTTAAAAAAAAAATTAGTTTGGGCCACTTAAAAATGTTTCATTCTTCTTTGTCTGTCTGTTTGTTTGTTTCTTAAAGCTTGACTGAATCAGAAACCGTTTCAATCAAAAAGTGAAACCGAGCAAAAAGACCCTTCAAACCAAATACAGTCTCACAAATGATGGAAATTTGTCAAACTCCTAATGTAATTCAGGTTCTGTGGTCATGTCCAAGTTAGGCAAATGACTTGTAAAAAAACCCACTGTCTTCAAAATTTTAAAGATACTACCTGGGACAATGGGCTTATCTGTTATCATAAACCAATATAATAACAACTCAGAAAATACAATCTGACCCATTTAAATGTTAATCTTTTCCCCTCAAACATTTACATGTGGAAAACAATTTTTATTCTTTTCAGGCTCTACTGACCCTAACCCTAACCCTAACCCTAACAGATTAAATCCTGTATTAAAAAAAAAATCTATTTTTGATGTGTCTATGAAAGTGAAATCCCCATCCCTTCTGCTTCATCAGTGATGAGGACTTTTTTCAGTGCTTTGTCCAGAAGGCCATAACCACTCTATTGGTTTCATAAACATGTATCCCAATTAACTTTTCAAATGTAGATTGTAAAAGTACATGTTGTTCCTTAATGTAACAGAGTTCCTGCATATTAGCATCATGCCCAGGCATTAAATATTCTATGAGATTAACACTGAGAAAAGTCAGAAGTATATATAAAGTCAGTAAGATCAGTAATTATTAAGTTCTATCTCTCCAGGTATTGAAGACATACTCATGAAGAATATAATTATACACATATGCATGTATTCTAGGAATGCAGCATCTTTTAAGGAAGCTATCACAACTCCTCACGCTCTTACTCCTCTGCCTTATGTTTCAACAGCTTGGACAAAGTCAAAATTTTGACCCAGATGAAATTTCACGGCTGTTCTAATCCCCAGACAAACAGAATTACTAAAACTGTGCCAGTATCTCATTTTCCCTTAGCTGTAAGATTTCTTCACTAATAGTGAATTTTAGTTTCATTCTTACTAACCATTTAAGCTGGTTGCTGTTTGATATATAAATTAGAGATAAGTCTAAAAATTTATTCTTATTTTACTGTATGTTTATTTCTTGAGAATAAAATACAAATGTAATACTGGAGTACTTAAGGTTTGGTTCTTTCAAACAGTAAATGTTCTAAAAAGCGAGTAACCTTCAAAGCTTTTCATGGAGGAAAATCACTCTTGCTTTATGCACACATATAAAGAGAAAATGGGTTGCTAATCTGAACATTTTAGCATAATCATCCACATCAGATATCTGGCTATGCTTTTTGGGTGACAGCTCTTCTACTTCCATTACTGAATGGCCAAATAACATGACTTGTGTTGAAAGACAGAGAAAAGGACTGACTCCTCAGTTGCTGGAGATTGGTTTGGATCCAGTAGAATAAATGTGCATGCAGTCACATACACCAATCAGAATGGGCCCCTAGTACCAGAAGAAGGAGAAAAGAATATGATTTCACATAGCCGTTTACTGAATCATATTTTGTAGTGTCTGATTAGCATCAGCACCTGTTTCATTGGTAGGACAGAAAATACTCAAAAGATTTTGAGCTGAAGAACAAATTTCTCTTGTTGGAAGTTGAGAAAAGCTTACACTTTTTTATCTAGAAAATTGAAAAACAAAACATCAAAACATTTTCTTGCATAGTGAAATTCAGGCATATTGTCATTGCTTTGCTTTCCTTTTGGAAATTGTTCAGCTGTGCAAATATTTTCCTTTCAAAGCAGAAAAATTGTTTTTCACAATGTTCATATATAGTGTGGATGATGACCAAGTCAGCTGGGATGTTCTTATATTCTATATATGTATATGAAACCAAACAGATTGCATGTATTTCTGTGAAGGAAGTAGGATGAATTTAATCAAATGAGTGTATGTTAGCAGTACTTCATGTTTTTGTAGACACAGCCACAGAAGCATAGATGGTGGCACTGCCTGCAGTGCCTACAGTGCCTTTCTCTCTCTCTTCCTCTCCCTGGTTCCTTCTCATGGATAGTATAATTCTTTGCAAAATCACATTGAAAGAAAACACTGTGAGCCTACTAGAAGGTCTGCTTAATGTTCCGAGCACACAAACGCTTCTTGCAAACACGGCAGGATAATAGCAGCTGTGTAACCAGAGCACTGAGGGATCTCTTGTCCTCTTTATTTGTTTCTTCACGCACTGTAGTAACCTGATCATGTGTGCTTTTCATGATAATGTCCGTAAGATGATGACAGGGTTAGCTGTGTAAAGCAAGATTTGCACCCTTTTTTACTACTTCATGAAAGTTCTCAGGGGAGCATGAATAAAAATTCTACTTTTCCAGGTCAGTCAAGATTTACAAAACATATTTGCATTGCTGTTAAGTTTACTTCTTAGTGAAGTCATGTTTCTGAAATGCATCTTATACATGTTTATTTTGATGTAGGTATGAAGAGTCAGTTTATAAACTGAGATATAAATATCCTATTGAATAGAACATGTAATTGTGATGAAGTAACTGTTTCCAATTATATTTCATTCTATTGAGAATTTCTGCTAAGTTCAAATTAGTCACTCACAAATATGTATTTCTTTAAAAAAATAAAAACTAAGATAGGCCACATGTCAACTGCATTCAATTCTGAGTCCAGTACCAGTGATAAATGTGTGCCTTGCTCTAGATCTAACTGCAAATCAGATGAGTTCATCGCAACCCCACCCTAAGATGAAAGTGGTTGTCATCACAAATATCCATGTGGTGTTTTCCTGGAAAAACTGACAAACTTTTAAAGACACATAGGACACCCACCACATACACTTGAAACCAAAAACAAAACCACAAAAAAAAACCCAAACCACACACTTTGTCATGTGCTTTAAGGCAGAACATACTAGATATAGACATATCATACATATAGAAACTGAGTTCCCATAACTTAAACTGACTCAAGCTTTTGCAATATGTCAGATGTCTTGCTGAAGCAAGGTATTCTTCAGTTGTTCTCTCCCCATCCTCTGTGGTTACAGAACTGTTGAGCTTCTTCAGAAATATTCTTCCTTTGATAAATTTTGATCGTATGCACTCTGGTTTTTAATGTCCTGGTTAAAAATTGAATGGAATATAATAAATAGAAAATCAATTTCCCCTCAGGTTTCCAGCAAGCAAAAATCAGAAGGCAAGTAAAAATTTTATAAGCAGTACAAGCCTATTTGAAACTCACAGGGGAGCTTATAGGACACCAGCTCCTCAGGGTTCCTGAGCAAACTGAAGGCTTGGATGCCATGAAAAGCTGTGAATAATGGTTCTACACTTATGGACTGCTTACTGTGGAGTAAAAAACTATTGCATCTTGGTTGATCCACAGAAATTGTCAATGTACTTACTCTAATTTTTAAGTAAACACTAGATAATTCAAATTAGATTAACCCTACAAAGACAAACTATTTTTTTTCTAATTCAGTTATTAATCATGCTGACTTTAAGGCTTCTGCTGGATGAGCTCTGGACAATCCCTTGCATTTAAATTAGAAAGCTACCTGTTTCTTTAAAAGGATGTCAAGGCAGACATAACCTGGGAAATCATGGTACATTTTAGTGGAACAGGGCAGCAATTGCTACAAACATCCAGTTTTGTTCCAAAGCGTATTGCAGCCAGAACTCAAAGACATTAGAAGCTGAATGGGAATGTTTGAGACATGACCTCTCAGTAAATTTTGCAGGGGGGTGGTGATAAACTGCAGTAGGAGTGGATAAGAAAACATCTGAGATATTCTTTAAACACAGTAAGTGTTCTTTTCAGCAGATAGAGCCACCATTATGCTGTCTTTCACTAAGACATGCTATGTGAATGGCATCAGTTGCCTGTAGTGCCTTCACAAACCGTGAAAGGTTCTGATCAGATTATTGGATTTTTGGATCATGCCTTCTTTAGGGTGTTTTCTTACAGTTTCTGATGACTGCACAAACCATAGACGTACAGGTGGCCTGTGTATCCGGGAGTAAATGATAGATTAGGTTCAAGCTCTTTATGAAGTCTGCTTGAAGGTCCAGGTTCACATGAAGTAAGGGAACAGTTTGATGCTTGTTTGCAAAGGAAGATGTGAATAGGCTGTTGAGCAGACTGCTGACTAGCCTCCTGACTACCAGAAGCTGCTGGGAGCAAACGACAAATTCTTATGCTGCAATACACCTGCAGCATGCACTGTGAGGCATCTGTTCTTTTTCACATAATTTATTCTTTTTTCTTGCCTGTCCTTTATGGACACTCAGATCACTATTCCCTGTTCACTATTTCCTCTTTGTCTGATGCTAAACACTAGCAAAAATTCTCCCTGGGACAAATGGGAGGAAGGAGAATTTGAAAGCCACTGTGTCAATGGCCAAAGCTAGGATGCAGCAAAAAAACACAGAAGAGACTTCATTCTTCATCCTTTAGTGGGATTTGGACTGGGGAGGTGTAATTGGTAGTTGTGGGCTATGTCTTCACTGGCTATTCAGTTTTGAGTAGTAATGTGGTTTTGAAACAAATTTCCAAGTGTTTCAACCTACCATACATTGGCTTAGCACTCACAAACTAGACTCCTTTGATGTTATTTTTTGTTGAGAGGGCTTAGCATTACTGTGATTTTCCAATCTAAACAAAGATACTAAGCCTTCTCTGAAAAATTAAGAATGATTACTTTCTGTTTCACCTTTGTCAAAGGAGTGTAAGACAGAAGAAAGTTGTGGTGGACACAACAGCGTGTATTCACAGCCTGGAGATGATCAAGAACATAGTTGATACTATGCTTGAAAGGTTGTTGACCTCTAGCATCTGTCAAAGCATGTGTGAGGTAGATGTCTGTGATAGGAGAATGAAACCATTATCACTCTTATGGCAGGATTTTGATACCTTTTACTTCATCTGTAATTGTCCTAGATGGTATTTACTGATACTATCTGTCCGATCTTATCCCACTCAAAGGAGACACTCTGACTTTATTTGATGTATGAGAGAAGGCCCATGGTGTGAAAACAGTGAATATACAAAGCTTTTATTTCCTTTCCAAAGAACAAATGAATAGGTCAACATGATGGCTGTTTAGAAGGTAAACACTTGCAAAATTCTTCTTGCCATAATAACATTGCTTTGCCCTAGAAAAGATATCTAGGATATAGTGTATCAAGTTTAAAAGTGTTTTTACATATACCATGCTGACAGCACCTACTAACATTATAATTAATTCAGGGCTTTTCAGAACTGCTAGGGAAAACAACACAATGACTATTCCAGTGAAAATTTCCCTTACAGTGAAGTAGGTCCATTGGCACAAAACAAATATAGATATTCTGCAGACATGTATGGGGTATCCAGGAATATTAGCAGAGGTGCACTTTTGGTTGCTATCAGCATCTTGTCAGCTGCTTGTAATAAAAGAGACGCTCTGCTACATGGTGATCTCCTTTCCATTTCCAATTTACAAAATTATGGATTATCTTTTTCCTTGTTAAAACATAATCTGTATGACAGAAACGTAAGATAAATCATCTGAAAAGAATTTGCAGACAATATGTAAGAAGGTAACACATGACTGGTTACTGCATCAACACAAATGTACCAAATTTACCTCATGAAGTTGGTTCAAACTATACCCAGGTTTTCCACATATAGTACTTCTTTTTTAATTGGGAATGAATCCCAAGAACCTGAGCCAAAGTCCAGGTGGTTTCTTGTGTTTTGAATGGGAACTCCACTGAAATATATTAACATTTTATTCATCTATGGTTGATTATGAAAAGGTTTATTTTAGGTGTAATGTGAACACATGCAAAGTACACGGGGGGATAAGAGATTGTCTTTGCAATAAGTTGTTTCGTGTACTCTCGGTTTTAAAGGAGAAAATGTCTTCTAATTCACATATAGCTACTCACCCAGGTTTATCACTTTATAATGTTCTTTTGAGGACTCATGTATTTGTATAGATGACCCAAGGCAGCATTACCATTTTTATAGAGAAAAATCATTAATAACATTAATAACACAGCTGATGAGATACTCATGCTCCCTTAGGAGTCTCACAGGATCCAGGGGAGACTTGTAGGATCCAAGTGAATCACCATCTATAAAGGTTCTCTACTGCAAAGCTATTTAAGTAACTACAAAATTTAACAAAAGCAAAGCAAAATTATATTTGTCCCTAATATAATAGAAAATATTAAGGCCTGCAAGGTGCCCAGGTCTGCTTAGACTCGTGGCCAAGATTCTCACAACACGTATTTGGTAAAAAGAATATCTTATTAGAACTGATTCCCCTCCAGATCTTTCACAGAAATCCTCCAAGCAATAACTGCAGCCTTGCCAACACAAAATCCTAAATTATATCATTCTCTGTTGGGACAGCACCTACAGATATTATCTGAACTGTCTTGAATCCTACAAGTGAAATGGAAAAGTGTTAACACTTTAAAGGTCATTGGGTGCAGAAACCAGTCACTTCAGTTTCTCACTTGTTTCTTAAACACCCACTTCAGACTCTGACTTTCTCAATATTACATACCAGCCATGATGCATTGAGTTTTAGAGATTTCCTTTATTTAGTTGCCAGTTTTCCATATTTATTTTAGTATTCTTTCTTATACATAGACCTTTAATTTTGGCTCATTTTTGTGTAATGGATATTTGCCTGCTACTCCGTCTGTCTGTCATTTTTATTTCTTGACAGTGTAGCACAGAGGTAAGTTTTGAGATACTTGTGTACACTGAGTAAGGGCTTGAACAGCCGTGCAGCATTGCCAGGTCAGCCAGGAAGGGAGGTGGTGGGGGGCTGCTGATGGACACCCATCCTGTTGACCCTGCCACTGGCCTGGGGAGAGGGTGCACTGTGGTTTACAGATGCCCTGGCAGAGGTGGGTCTCTCAACAGCCCTAGTCCCAGCTGGCTGAATGGGATCACAGTATTACCTCAGGCCTTGCCCAGTTGCTGTCTGGAGAAGTCATTAAAGTAGCAGTCCTTGTTATCATACTTTCCAAGACAAAATATTTTAACATAAACCACACACATGAGTGATGTGAATGCAATCCACACTCACAAGTCCTGTGCTACTTGGATAACAGAACTTCCCAGCAGAGCTCACCTGAGGACCAGCCCATTGCACAGAGGATATCTTCCAGCCCTTGCTAAGTGGTCTTCATTCCCTGATCTTCCTAAAGTGCAGTCTTACAAGAGGCAGGAGAGAAGACTCTTTAAGCCCGAAGTGAACATTTTCCTCCCATCCACCTCTTTTTCAGGTTTTCTAACATACTGAGATCCTTCTAACATATATTTATTTCACTTCCATTTCACATGTTTTTTCTCCAATATAATGTCTTTCCCACCAGTACCAATGTCACCAGCAACACACTGTATTGTGTCCAGCTTAAAATTAATAAATGCACCATCTGTTTTCAGGCTGTCTGTCTGATTTCCTTTGGTTGTAATCTTGTTGTTGGTCATGGGAGAACTCATCACACCTGCTGCTGCCCACACCCTCTCTGTCTGTGTTCTGCCAGCTTCAGCAAATTCTTGCAAATTGCCCTAATCCCTCAGAACTCCTCCTTTTTTCTTTTTTTTTTTTCTTTTTTTTTTCCCCAAGGAGCTGGATATTATTTGGATTGCACTGTTTGATATCTGTTTTTTCCCATCTAAAACTCAACCTCAAACTCTGCCTGTCTGCTGTCCACAATGAGTTTCCTTTCTTGTAGCATTTTGAGATGTCACCTTAGTGAGCATCACCGTGGAGTCACCTTCCAGAAACTTCTGTTTGCACTGAGTGACTTTTCACTGGATAACTAATTGGTTTGTTGAGATTTAACTCTGGCTTTTGCAGAAGTCAGTATTTGAAACTGTGTTGTCTCATTTTTAAGACTATCACGAAATAAGCTCAACTTCAAGGATTTGTTCCTGTCCTGCCTCTTTCCACCCTCTCTGCACCTCCCGTCTTGCCAATGCCTTTTCTAAAGAATTGGCCCCCAGCTTTGATTACTTAAATCAGTGATCAAACACTGCCACAGTCATGGCAGTGGATATTTCTGCCTCTGTGGAGGCACCAGGATTATCTTTAGGAGCTTTTGGGAAGATGTGGTCAATGCCCCCTTCAGCTATAGCTTAGTACTCACACACAGAGCACAAGCATTAGCTCTAAGGATGACTGAGGTAGCAAAACCTGTAGGTATGATTCTGTTCAAATTCAAAACAATATAAGCTAAGTGTAACTTCAGTTGTTCACTTGAGTCTCCAGGGTACAAACCGGAGAATAATCTTTGTAACACAACCTATAACTGTATTTGGAGATTGTGTAAAAGAAGTAGGATGAGGAGCATCCTTTTTGTGTGTTTTAGTGTGTTTGGAGGCTACAGAAGATCAATAACAATACTATAATAACAAATACAACTTTGCATCCTGGTTTGAATTGAATACTGTTTGACTGGATTCACTTGTTTGGCCTAAAGTTTATTCATTGTTTATATGATGTTTTGAGGCAGAGAACAGAAATTATATTAATGGGACAGAATCCTGTCTTGGATAGATACGGTGAACAGTGAAAAATACGCTGTGCCCGAAATGACTCATCACCATCTGAGACAACAACTCAATAGAGACTAATGAGAAGCACTGGTCTCAGTGAGGAGACAACCATTTCAGTGCAATAAGAGCAAACCAATTGAAGCAACTTGCACACTGAAACCCAGAAAACTGGGCTGGGAAATGTAATAAGATTAATTTTGTTCATTAAGTCTGATTTTTGTGGCACTTGGAATGGAATGGAAAGAAAACAGGATCTCCTAATGTGCTTTAACACTTTCAGTTTCATACTTCCAAAAGCAAAAAAAACCAAACCAAACAAACCAACCAACCAACCAAACAAAAACACCACAAAAAAAGGCATTGAAAGCTACTGGCTAGGATGAAGGCTAGGGATAAGATTCCTACCAGGACCAAGCTGGCTTCCTATTCCTATCTGGTGCATGATGTTACAGTTTTCTGTAAACTCTCTCTATTAATCTTTTTTTCCCTTCTGATTCTGACTGCAGCCATGTTCTTCACCAGCTCCCTGTTCACAGATTTTACATAAACAGTCAGAAAAGGTAAAGCCACAGTGGGGAAGGAGAAAGTCAGCATCACCTGAGTACCTCTCACTTCTTGCCTTTTCAGTGATGTAGCTGAAATCGTTGACTGCCTTATTTGCCTGCAGTACAGCAGCATACAGTTCCTAGTCAAGTCCCTTAATGGGTCAGACCATTAGAGTGCACAACTCAGTGCACTCAAGCATGCGTCTCTCTTACTTAATTGTGTCCAATCAAATAACAAGATCAGTACAGCCTCTAAATCATTTAGGCTTGTTAAAATGCCACTGCTAAGTTTCTTTGTGCCATTTTCAGGGTGCAGCTGCTTCATGCTGTCATATGCTGTAGAAATAAAACAAGAAGGAGAAGGAAAAACATAAAATTTCCTTTTTATGTTTCTGGATAAATTTCATCTTTTGTTTCCTTAGTAATTTGTTAGCTTTTATACACCCGAGTATTTTTTTTTTCTTAAAGTGAACAGTGCTGGTCTAGGCTTTTGGTTTTGTTTGTTTGCTTATTCTTCTTTCTGTTGTTCTGTTCAGAGAGCTGCAGCACTGACGAGCTGCTGAGGGAGATCACTCCATATATATGAAAAACAAAGTACATTCATTGTGTCTGTTGTGCAGATGGAGGAATCTGACCTACTCTCTTCCTCTGAACCACCTCAGCTTCCTGTAAAGATTAGAAGGTTTGTGCACCTGTATCACAGTAACAGTTCAATGTTTTTAAATCCTTTTATGATTAAATTCAAAGGTATGATATTATCATCACAATTTATTTTTTTTTAGCCAGAACTACTCTTCCAGTGAATAAATGCATCTCATCCTCATCTTGTCTTTTTACAGCCACATGCCTGCACCTCTGAAACACCAGGTCATGTCAGGTAGGACAAGGGCTGAGCAGTGACCTCAAGCAGAGAGAAACTCCATTACCTTCTCAGCAGGTTTCCTGCAGTTACTGCAGGCTGGGGTTCAAGTGCGTTAGCAGAGAGCAGAGGGAAGCTAACAGCCAAATGTTAAAATGCTTCTAGTACTTTTCCCCCTTTTTGTTGCCAATTCAAATAGCTGAAGGAGCAAACACAGTTATACTTCCATTAGACAGGCTGAAGTTGATTAAAATGTCACATATGCTGGGTACTATCCACTAGGTTACCTTAAAAAGTGCTGTATAACCTTTGTGAATTACTTCTAACATCCTATGAAACATAATCACTGTCACAATAGCCAGTACCTAAAAGGTCAAAATGTGAATTTTAGTTTCTTAAAATTGCAAAGGTGGCTTACCTCCCTGATTCTTTCTATTCAGCGGAAGTGTTAAAGTCACTGCTGGTAGTAAAACATGCAGCTCTACCTTTTGTAAATCTGTATTAGACAATACCTTGGAAAATAAAAGTCAAGGGGAAAAACATTGTCCTTGCTGTTTAAAATGTAATGTTTGGAAAACATTTTTCTTAAATCCTGTGCTTAATCCCCAATACTTCTGCAGTGGCTTTTCAGTGTAGAAGTAGAAAGGATATCTATAGTACAGACCTGGCTAAGGTTTTCTGTTAAGTGAAACGTAAGTAAAACTCTGTTGGTTCAAGAGAATGTGTATCTAGTTCTATCTATAGCGAGAACTTACTTACGTAAAAGTTTGTGTGTTCTTTTTTAAAGTGTCATCATTTTTGAGGGTATATTTCAGCACAAATAATATGGAAAATAAAATTAAATACCTCAAACCAGGTAGCCATTCATCAAGTGTGTAAAGTGAAAAAAATCAGAGTTTAGAAACAGACTTTAGTTTCAAGCCTCTCAGGCACTATTACCAGGGAGAGGCTGACTCTCAGCCAGAATGAGAACTTGTTTCACTCTTGTGCACAAGCTGTAAATCAAGCAGTAGTCTTTATTATGACCACGTCGCACTCTCTGCAAAGTTATAAGAGGCACCGGGCACCCTCCGGCCAGCTCGGTGCTGATGCAAGGGTCATTTGCAATAAATAACATTGAACTATGTGAAACACAGGTGTGAGGGCAGGAACAAGAAAGCACTAGTTTTCCAAAATGCAAAAAATGTCACTGTCCCAAGCAGGCACTGCAGAAAGGAAATTAATGTATTTAAGAGAAGGCAAAACCACCAACGTTTTAGCTGCCCAGGAGCCCAGCTGAGAGCTCTTCCTGGGAGTTAAATTAACATGCCTTTGTATTCCTGCACTTGTGTTGTTGCTTCTGTCCTCCACTGAATTCTTTTTTTATGACATTCAGACTTGTGACCTCTTCATTAAATTGCAAAGGAGGCACAGGTCATGTTCATGTGAGCTGTTGAAGGCACCAGATTGTTCAACCAATGCAAACAATGTATAATAATGACAAATTGACTTGTACTTCTTAGATTAATAAACATAATCTGTGAAGAGTCTTTCTCCAGATAAATTTTCTGCAATGGTCTTCTTGCTGCAAGGTTCAGCTGTCACTGCTGCAGACCCTCAAGCTGGAGGGAGCTGACAGCAGCTCCTCTGAAGCCCAGCAGCACTGGCGTTGTTACAGGTTGCACCCACAGAGGTCAAGGATGGCTAGAGGCAGACAGCCTCTTTGGGCAGAGTGCTTACTATGTCTCCTCCTTGCTGAGATTTCACAACTGCCTTGTAAATGCTGCCTTAGCAAAAGTTATTTCCTTCTTTGACATGTGATAAAAAAAAATACACCCTCCTCAAAAAAGTAACAAACTCCTACTGTGACTCCATGGAATCACCCAGAATTTGTTTGGCACAGATAGATCATTTGTAATAATTGTAATAATTTTGATTTAGACTTCATCTAAGATTCTGAAATGACTCAACATTCATCAAATAAATCTTACATTGCAGTGCTCAGGCATATCATGCTTTCATAGCTGGGTAAGCTAGAGCACAGTTAAAGTAGTATCTCTTTTTTTTTTTTTTTAATTCAGGAATTTTAAGACCGGAAAGGATCATTATGCCATCTGTCTACTTGTCGATTGCATTTCATCCGTTTACTACTCAACTGAAGCCATTAAAGTTCTGTGTCCCTAAGAGTATGCCCACGCTGTTACAAACGTTTGAGTTAGCTCATTTGAAAGAACCATCACCCCTCCAATTAAAATTTTTCTATAATCCTACTCCATTGCAACACCTTAGGTTAGCCTTTCATATTACATTTGCAACAAATTGGTCTGAATGCAGGATGAGATTCTGTATCAGTACACCTTCCAGCCAAATGCTGGTAATTTCTATAGATGTCCTGTGTCTCACATCTACAAGCATATGCATAAAACCAAAACCACATTTTCCAGAAAGGAGTCACTCCTCACTCAAATATAGAGAATCCATCACTTTTATTGGTAGATTATTTTACTGGATAATCAGTATTGTTTAAAAATGTGCAATATCAGTCATTTGAATGTGACTGGTTTTAATTTGCAGTGATTCATTCTTGTTATGCCCTTCATAAGCAGTTTAAAGAGCTCCATCATTCAGGTATTTTGTCCCCCTGAAGCACTTACACACCATAATCAAGCTCTCTCTTCACTGATACGATGAAGTAAACAGATTAAGTTCTGTGTTTTCCTTGCTAACTTCCCTAGCTCTGCAGTGTGATTATTTGCCTTCTTTAATTTTCCACATATTTTTAAAGCTATGGAGAAAAACCTGTATATAATATTCCTGGACAGTACTGTCATATGCTGCACAGAGAGACTTATGTGCCTTCTTTATTTCTTCTAGCTTTTTATTTCACTGCTTATACGTCTAAATACTGCCTCAGACTTTAAGTCATAGAAGTTCATGCAGAGTGCTTTGTCTCCTATGATCTTTAAATCCTTCCAGATCACTTATTTCAAGAATATAGATGCCCATTCTGTATGACATAGTGATGTTTTTTTCCCCTAGATTAGTGTCTTTTCCTGGATTTTGTTGAAATTAGTTTTGTTCTAATATCTATACTTGTTAAATGATGTATGGCCATTGACCAATCAATTGAACAATATGGTGTATTGTTACTGCATGGATATATTGCATATTATCAGAATTTCATGCAGTTTTAAGCCTGACACTTAAAAACTGTTAACTATACAGAATCACCTTTGCCGACCAAGCTTTTTAAATAATATCAAATGAGCATAATTCAGTGGCTGAAATATGAAGCACAGGAAAGCTCTGGTGGCAGAGGTGCCTGATACAAGGAGCTGCTCACAGCGTGGTCAGGAACTGGGGACTGCTCTTAGGTGCTGCTTGAGCCACCCCTTGTCCAGGTTCAACCAGCCCTGGTCTTCCAGCCTCTTCTGCCCAGGTGGACCAGCTCCTAGAACAGG
>NW_010114862.1:0-5257 GCF_000699245.1 Pterocles gutturalis | reverse complement strand
GGGTGGAAGAAGGGGGGAGATGTAGGTGAAAGTGCCTGTGTGAAAAGGCAAACAATGAAATCGGGATCACACACATGTATACAAATACAAATCAGGTTCTCAAAAGGTGAGACAGGCGAAGATAGAAGCAGGAAGGAGAGCTGAGGAAATTCCCCGTTTGTATTTCACCAGCTTGCCTTCAGAATCGGCTTCTGCAAAGATGTAAAAGGAAGCTTTCTTCCCTCCTGCCGCCCCCTCACAACAGAGAAAATGCTTTAGCTTTCCTATTCCTTTTTACTACAGAAAAAACACCCTGGGTTTCAGGTTGGGCTGAATGAAGATTTTGCCTTTGCTGCTTAAGCTCTCGCTTTGACAAAACATGAAGGCACTAAAGCTCACCCGGGCTGCGGCCCATCACGTACCGTCAGTACACATAATTTTACACAGTGACTGTCTAAATACACACATTCTCTAGCTCTGCGAAGACCGTGTCTTCTCAAAAGTCAAACTTTACCTGGTGCAAAATCTATTCAACTAAATGAAGGTCGTTACCTTTATTTCTGTTGTCTGCAGTGGGATTTTGAATAAGGCATTAACAGAAATTCCCTTAGCTATGACGGATTTTATAGAACCGTAATTTGTGTCCCTGTGGAGACAAGAGACCTACAGAGCTATGAGTGAAAATAAAAATTGAACTGCACATAGTTTGGAGAACATAATTGCTTTGACACAACTTAAACCATCAGAAGTTGATATAATTTATGTCAATTTGAGCTGTGTTGCAAGAAAGGAACAATAAGAAAACTTAAAATACTTCAAACGGCTTAAACATTTAACCTCAAGAATGAAAGAAGTATTCCAGTGGGCTTATTTTGCAAGCTTGTTCTGTCAGATGCATTAGATTTATTGTGTATGTTTGTAATGCCATTTCCAGCACTTCCCTTAGCTTTCATTAATTAGGACACCATCCTGGGAGCCGCGCTGGGCAGCTGGTTTCCTTCCACCACCTGGAGCACCACAGACTTTCACCTTTCTCCAGAAGGTGTCAGGGGCCTGGTTAGGAAGAACGCCTCAGAGATTTGGCTTCTCAGTTAATTTTCGCTTTTGTCTCTTCAGGGCTTTTGAAGGTAATAGGCCTTCTTAAAATACAGGAAAATATGATTACAAAACCACAAATAGGATAGGAGTAAGTACACCAGATGCAGAGAGGGAAGTTTAGAGGAACTCTTTAATCAAGTGGTGGGAGTGGATGCTCCTGCAGAGATAACCTTGTTTAGATAATCAAACATTTTGTCCTCTTCCCTCTCTAAGTAAGATAAGTATAATTATCTAACAGTTCCTGATCTCTTTTAAGGTGTTCCGATTCTATCAGATGCAGATCCTGAAATTTTAGCTGTGCAGAAATTGTGCAGAAAGACCCTGGAGCCCAAAAGGAAATACAAGGCCCTGGGTCTCCGTGTGAAGCAGCGTGTACTAAGCAGAGAGATTGGACTGGGACCTGGGACTCCTACTTCTTGTTTTTCAGATAAGTTGCTTCTTTCTTTCACCCCTGGGTTTTATCATATATAAAATGGATATAGCAACATCTCTTGTAAACTGTTTTGAGATCTGCGAACCAAACTGTGATGAAGACCCAGAATTGTAATTATCATTGTTGATATTGACATTATAATCAGGAGAATGAAGACAGTTTTACGCAGGTTTGACAGCAGGATCAGGGTCTTGCACAAATGCCATACAAACTATTTTTTGTTGTGTTCTGATTTTCAGATGAAAAATGGGGAAACACCAGTTTTTATTTTCCTTTTTGTGCAAAATTCATTCATCTCTAGGAAACTATTCTGTTCTGCACACCTCATCTCTGCTTTCAGGACGTGCTTGTGTGCTGCTCAGATGAATACAAGCCTTTCACAACTGAAGAAAATTTAAAAAAAATCTCAGCACATGGGAGAAAGATGATAGAATTTTTAACAATTGCTCAATCTGCTTGCTTTGGTTTGCAGCAAAATCAGTAAGTCTTGCTTCTACATATCCCTTGGCTGGCTTGCAAGCTATATGCCACCAAATGCTAATCTCTCAGTTACACATTTGAACTCCAACCTCCAGTGAAGAAAGGTACCTTATGTTCTGGGAGCAGAGTAGCCATCACAACATGGAGGTCTATGCAAGCTACCTCACACTTCACAGAAAAGCAGACATCTGCACCCTTCCAGCTACATTGCTTACAGTACCCAAGATATTCATTTACCTTTCCACTATATTGCAGTTTAGAGCTAGTTTGGGTATCTCTACATCAGTGGTTTTCTAACTGTGATCTGTGGATTCCTACAGACTACTTCTAAATGGGAGGTCTTATAATTTATAATTTTCTAAAAAAGTCTGCCCTTACCTGATGATTTTTTTCTCTTCTAAAACATAGAAAAAGTCTACAGACTGAAGAAGTTTGAAAACTACCGCTGCAAACCACAACAGAGATTTGATAAGTCTTTTCAGAAGAACTTCTTGTTCACAAATATCCCATAACTGCTAACACTGACGTCTTCCATTTCTTCTGAGTCACTTTAATCCCAGGTCAACACACAAGTGTCTGTATCCGGCTACAAAATATTTTGGGAATTTCCAAACTAGCACTTAGTTGCTAACATTTTAAAAGGCAACCAGTTAATTTTGCATAAAATTCTAGTATAGTCAAGCCCAGTGTTATCTAGCCTCTAATTGAAATGAGGCTAGAGAGTGCAGTGTTTCAAATGCTGACAGACGTGGCTTGTCTGTGCTGTCATTCTCATGATTACTTCTACCAAAGCAGACAAAAATGTTAGAAGGAAAATCCTAGGACAAACAAACACACCATAAAAACCTTGCTATAATACTAGTTTAGCAAATAAACTGCACTTAGTGCTGTCCACGCCAAATTGTTCCACTTTTGAACATTTGGTCTCGAGGTATTTGAGAAGAGAGAACTAATTATAAAATGCATTGTATAAGCTGGAATGGTTTATAAAGTTGAATTCCAAAAAACCAGTGCTGATTTTATCAAGGACACAAATATAACCAAATAACATTGAATGGCACATCAAAGAGCATACTGGCTTTATTAGAACAATTTATATGCAAAAGCTCTACATTATTTTATAAATCCTAAATGGACGTATTCTTTAGTATAATTTCAGAAGGATCAGGAAAGGGATTTGTTTATTTTTTAAGTTTACATAAGTATATTTGGTATTCAACAAGAAAATAGTCTCCTGGCAACTGTCTCTCCGTATACTGGGGCAATCATCAGATGGGATAAAGTTACACAGGATCTGGCCTATATCACCTTTAAGGAAGGTGGAGATCTTTAGCTAGATCCCAGAAGATCTACGCATCACTAAAAGCAGGAGCCCAAATCCCAGCATCTGCAGAGCATGTGTATTCCCAGCCAGAGCAGTAGGTATTTATTCTATTTTTCACATTGAACAGTGCTACTCCGTGTCCGACCAGAGTGGGTTCCCAGTAGCACACCGAATGTATCACCCTCACTCATTTTCCCCTCTTAAGGAATTCTGAGATTTCCTTCAGGTAACCTACAATGAAAATGACAAAAGCAAAACTAATGGTACTGAGTCAGGCACCTAATTTTCTTCATAAAAATGTCCAACTGTTCGAGTGAGTTTGACTTCTCTCTTTCTTTCTATGATATATCTAAGTGTCCTTGTCTGCCCTGAAAATCTTGATGAAATATCAGCAGGCAAAAAGCTTCACAGCTAATCACAAACTACTTTAAAAAATCCTGTAACTCTCTTATGTACATGACCTTTTTCAGAGTTACAAACAGGAAAGACAATCAATTAAAGGTTTAAGTTTCTAAGGAAATATCGGGCATTAGAAGCAATGTGTAGCCAAACTTAGTCCTTTCAGGATGTGCAGAATCAATATCCTTATATCACTGCATTAACTCATGAGATAATGCACCAAATGTTCTGAAAGTCAGCAAATTTACTGCACTTTCATTCCCTTGCAAGAAGCAATTCCTTATGAATGAACTTAATTTTCTTTTCCAAAAAGGGGAAAATACTACTTGTTTTCAGGTCCTTGGTCTGAAAACTAAATCAAGTAAAAACTTATGGGACAATTTTAGGATGTTGCAGAAAATTTTCTACTATTTTGGAAGGGTCACAGACCTCCCTCTGCCCAGCCCTTCACCTGAAGTCACTGGAATTGCTACTATTCTAATATATCATGAATACACACACATATATATGTATAAAAACTTATATATGTATACGTGTGCGTGTACACATATATATGTACAACAGCTACATTCCTCTGCTGAGAATGAACTGAAGACCTTAATTTCCAAAAACAAGGTCTGCTTGGTTTGAAAGACAGAAAATCATGCAGTGGTTAGAGCAAGCCACTAGGGGACACATAGTCACATGCATTAAGCCACTATCTATGACAATAAATGTGAAATGTGAGTGATGCTTGTAATCCTGCGAAAGCTGGTTCCAAGGAATCATCAAATGAAAGGCCTGAGCATTCAGCTTCGAGATTCCAACCCGAAAACAAACAAACTGCACTGAATTTTGCATATTCGTGCACTAATGATTGATTACCTGTTTCCAAGTTAACTTTGCGCACAAATCTTTGCAGGTTCGGTGCCTCACTTTCAAACTCAGCAGTGCTAGGATGGTGAATGTTTGGGGGTTTTTTGTTGAGGTGTTTTTCTTTTCGCTATAAGACATTGACACTTCACCATTTTGCACACATGACTGGCTCTGTGAATAAAAATAGCTTCACCGTTTTCATATCCGTCTTTGGGACTACTCACTGTATTGTCTACACCTGCACTTGAGAACTGGCATATAAATGGCCGATTGCACTGATGACTGACGAATTTAAAAATGCTATTATGAACTTTCCAGTTTAAACACTATTTATATACTCGGTATGAACACTGATCAATAATCTAACAGACCTTCCCCTTACAAACAGTTCTTCACGTAATTTTGACTTTGCTATGTGGGAGGAAGTAATTTTTCTCTTTCCACAGGGAAGTCAAATTAACATCGTGTCTTTTCTTTCAGGTATTTCAATCCATGCTCATCCTTCACAGCCGAATCCCACGGATTCCCTTACTGGCACAGAGTCCGCAGCCTGCACGTACCGCACCCCCCGAGGATGCCCACGTCGGTCCTCGGCGCCCCCACGGGCGCTACCGCAGCGCAACGCCACGCCGCTGGCTGCCCCCTCCCGCGGGGAAAGCCCAGAGGAAAGGCCCGTGGGCTTCCTCCTG
>NW_010114861.1:5174-5419 GCF_000699245.1 Pterocles gutturalis | reverse complement strand
CAGGTCTCCACCTAACTTTCTTCAATTAAGGTAGGAAGCGGATCAGGTCTCCACCTAACTTTCTTCAATTAAGGTAGGAAGCGGATAGAGGTGTCTCCTTAATTAGCATGGGGAGAACCATCTTTCTGCGCATGTGCAAGAGGGGGAAGGGTAGCATTAACCCTTTCAACCAATTGAGTTGGAGGTCGTGCGGACCCTGTATTAGATTAACTTTGGCCTTCTTGGCACCTTCAAGCTAGAGGCAG
>NW_010114861.1:0-5022 GCF_000699245.1 Pterocles gutturalis | reverse complement strand
TTGCTTCATTGGAACCTCCACAGGCAGCTGCAGTTTTCTTGTAAAACTGCATGAATAGTCCGTTACACCTGCCTCTGCTTGGGAGGTAAAAAAATGTGCAAGAATATGCAAATACCTCACCAGAGTTGTGCAAACCCTGTGGGAGGGAGAGGGGGATCTCTCTGGACATCCCATCTGCTCAGCAACCTCCTTTCCTGCCCTCTTGTGTGTTAAACCCCCACCAGCTCTTCAAGTGTCATTTGCCTTTAGTGCAGAGAAGCAAAACAGAAGCCTATGTTTCCTAAAAAGCATCCCAGCTCCAGGCAAGGTCCTGCTCTCACTGTTTGCCCTTCTGCACTAGCTTGTGGGAGCACAGAGGACTCATCTCTTCAGGTTATCATGAGCTACCTCAGTCATCATGAACTGTCTGTGAGAAGTGGGTAGCAAGGGGCCTTTACCCTTCAAAGTCTCCTCCTTAAACCTCGAAGAAAACGTTTCAGATGACAGCAATTTAGGCTCTGTTAATGTCATATGATTTCTCACCAACAGCTCTTCAGTCTTTTTCTTTTAAGAAGTGGAAGACCAGACCTACATTGTAGCTATTGACCAAATCATACCAGAGGTAGTCAGGCTGCTTTTGCTTTAAAAAGATGTTTGATTAAAAAAAAAATAATCAAAAACAGATTTTCATGGTCAATTTTTATAAGTCAAGCAATCCCTGATAAAGTTAAGACAAAATTGAGTTCTAATGAAATGCAGTTGACATCTTTCTGTATTCTGTGTGCTCTCAGGAAAGTACCTGTCAGAAGTAGGACCGAATTTGAAAACATCTGAAACAGCGAACATGAAGGCTAAAGTTAAATTCTCAGTTGCCGTGAATCTTTCACTGTTCTGCCTCTGCACCCTTTCATGGTGCTTCTGTGATAATTATTATTTGGTATAACTGCAGCTAACAGTTTTAGAGTCTCTTCTCATGGTCTCAAATTTTAACTTTTTAGTTACCATATATGCTGTATTACAAGTATTTTTATATTCTAAAGTATGAAGAGGGAAAGGCTAAATTAAAAACAAACAAAAAATCAGTGCTTTACAATTTAACCTGATTTATATGGTAAACATTTTATCTATGTTGCAATGAAACCTTCTTGGCTTATTTTGTCAAGTTAGTTTTCCCAGGCAGTCACACAGCTAAAGAGTGTATATTTTTGTCTGTGTATCACTAACAGGTTTCAGAAAACAGATTATTACTTTTTCATGCAAGTCCTGTTGACTCACTGAAGAGCTGGATAAGGAAGAAAAGCTCTCTTCTTTCCAGGCTGGAGCTCCTTTTCTTCTGCTCTTGTCCTAGGAATAGCACGACAACAAGGAGCTACACTGTAGAGCTCACCAAACTCCATGTTCACCTGAGTGAGACACCATTTAACACTGGTCTCTGACATCATTCTGTGATGTCTCTTTTTTGTAGCTAATGTAGTACTTTGCACTGGGGAGTCTTTACAAAAATCTCTATTGCATCCTTAAATCTTTTAATGGCAAACTTCTCTACAGATGAGAAATGCACAAAACAGGAACTAATTTTAGGAGGCTTTACAATTTCAAGTAGAGTTAATCCAGCATCAGATATTTTTTGTCTATATCACATGAAGTTTTTGCAGTTTTTTTGCCCCTTGCATTGAAAAATTTATTGAAAAATACTGCTGATTCTAGTAGATCCATCTGATTCACAAAGGCCAGAATGGGAGAGGTGCTAAACACTTTTCATGGATTTTGTCCTTCAGTAGCATTTAGTGACCTCTCCAGTTTCTCTGCTCTCAGAGTTCGTAAGCAGTGCAAACCCATACAGAGCAGTTGACAAAAAGTGATGTGTACTATTAGCAGCTTGTGAACTACTTCAAAATTAGATGTAGCACTAAGGGTTGGACCAGGTGATCTTTTGAAGTCTGTTCCAACCTGGGCTGTTATATGATTCTATGATAGCAGTGACTTTGCAGTTGGTTCTGCTGAAATGCTATTTCCTCCTCACCTGAACTGCAGGATGAAGTGCTTCCATGCAAGTAATTAGTGTGCTGATCACATTGCTGAAGAGATCTTCTGGCACTACCTACCAGCTGATCATCTATAACTTGCTGGACTCTACAGCTGGACCACCAGCTCCCTGCTTCCGAGTCTGTTCCATGAGTTCAGTCCATGCAGAGACTCTGAGCGCTGGCTGAGAGTGCAGGATGAAGGCCAAACCAGAGTGAAAACAGGACTCTGTGACAGCATGCAGTTAGCGTTCTTTTTTTTGGAGAGCTGAAGTGTTGTAAGGAGGTAGGGAACCGATTGGGATCCCAGTTTCTGTGTAGTACCAGGGAGGAGGATAAGGATGTAGAATAAAGGTCTGGGTTGTGGAAGGGAAGATCTGTGTTAGAAGAGTGGGGGAAGAAAGACAAGAAAACGTTTCAAGTCCAGCTACTGCCACTGTGCAGACAGTTGAGGAATCCTCTGTGTAGACCTAGCATGCATGCTTTCTTGCTGCAGATCCCTTCTACTTATTTATAAATCATAGTTCATACGTTTGCCACACATCCTATGCACCGTTTTTGCGCATCCTCCTCTAAGTCAACAGTTTAACCACATCAGCGAAAAATTCACAGTAGAAAAAATGAGCCTATGCTGTCATGGTGTTCAGTCACCTTGGCTAGTTGTACCTTCTAAGAAGGTAATACATTCTCAGCATTGATGTGGAGCATGGGATACCTAACAATTACACTTTTAAACTGTTTCCCCGAAAGGCTAGAAGCCTGTGTAATGATGCCTACCGTTTTTCACTGCAGTTTATAAAGGTGTCTCACCGACCTCCCCTCACGTTTGCTGCTATGGAAGTTGAAGACTATTCTATAGCATGTATCAGTGAAAAAATACAGATTAAAAGTATACAAAGAAAGGAAAGAAAATGAGATAAAAGTGAGGGGGCCATGGGGGAGAGGTGCTTTTCAATCCAGATAGTTTCAGTGATTGAAGTTCCAGGACAGAGCATTTGTACCAGCAGTACAAAGAAACACAGGATTAGAGTAACGGTGTAAGAGGAGTGCTTGGGTGAGGAGTCCTTGAACTACTGTTGCAGTGGAGAAGGTAAGCAAGAACACACCCTTCGAATATAGCTTTGGGACAGCTTGATTGGTTAGACAGGATCAAGCAAATTACAAACAGAGTAAGCTATGTGCTACACATGGGCAGAATCCTTCTTGTTCCCATCTCCTAGACAGTGCGGTACTGCAAGGTCTCCTTCATGAGCCTTTTGTTCTTGTTTATACTTTTCTTCCTGGACCATCTGACCAGTCACAGAACTGGTCAAAGCTAAGAATCGCTTTCAGGTAAGCAATTTCATGTTCTCTAGTGTGAACTTTCTTATGTGAGCAACACGTTTCCAAGGATTGTCAGACATGAAATCAGGCATCTGGAAAAATGTTCAATCCAGAATGCTGAAGTTTAATTTAAAAATAAACATCGCCCTTTGTATGATTTCTTACTTTAGTACAATTCCTGACATCAGTGACAAAGAGAATGATGTGGCCTAAATAACAACAAAGAGCAAGCTCCCACAGCATAAACATTTGAAAACACAAAATAACTTCAGAAATGTTCCCATGGGAATTTTAATCAAAGACAATAAAGTTTAAAAATAAAAACCCTGTTTAATCCAAAAAATATTTTAAAACAATTTTTCAACAAAAATTTTCCTAAGCCCTTCTGCCTAGGACTTGTATAATGCCTAATATCCTTTCTATGACCTGATCCTTTGGACTTTTAAGAAAGGTTGTTTTGACTATCAGTGAATTCTGATCCCTGATCCTTAGTCACTGATAGCAGGCTGGTCACAAACCCTGCTGGCTTTAAAGTGACTGGTTAACCTGTGATATAAACCCATAAACAAAAGAAATGGAAAGTTAGGTTAAATAAGAATGCAGTCATCTGTGCCTCTGACAATCACAGCTGAAAACCAGGATCAGTTTTCCATCTGCTGAGAGTCCTTTTGGTAAAGTCAGCATAGGCAGAAAGCATACACAAACCCCATGTTCTGAAGACTTGCTGGTACACTCAAGAGTTTCTTCTTTCAAAAAGAATACTTCTTCCTTCCTGCCCTACTCTCCTGTATTTTTTTTTGAGATTCCCCTCTCTTCTGCCAACCTCACTTTTTCCCTTTTTATCCAACACTTGGAATGTGCTACCTGGGAAACAAGAGATAAGAGGGCCATGTGTCCCCTCTTCCATCATACACCTGCCCTGTGGCCAGATGGATTTAATCTTTCAGCTGTTGAGTGGAAGGGAACCCTAATTCATGCAGCACTTTCTCTGTAAAATGATTGTGTGCATGTTTTTCTGTGCTGTCATTCCCGACTGTTTGCACACTAGTGACCTCTAATGGAGGAGCCACTTCAATACAAATCATAGCCTCACAGGATAATTTAGGTAGGGAGGCACCTCTGGAAGTCATTTTGTCCAGGGCCAACGTCCCCAGGTTGCTCAGAGCATCCTTCAGTTGGGTTTTAACTACCTGCAGGGATAGACAATCTGCAGCCCACCTAGGCTGTCCCAGTATTTGATTTCCTTTATTGTTAAAAAAAAACAAACCAAACCAAAACAAGAAACTAATTGGGATTTTCCTTTTTGCATCCTGTTTCTGATGCCTCTTGTTTCCATTGCCTCTCATTCTATCCCTGTGCATCTCTGAGGTGAGTCTGACACCCCTATTAGATATTTGAAGACAGCAATAAAGTCTCTGCTTTGCCTGCTTATCTCCAGGCTAAACAGGTCCCGTTCTCTCAGCTTCTTGTTGGTCATGTGTCCTAGTTCCCTAATCACCTACTGTGAGCACACTGTACAGGGTTGTTGCTGTTATGTCTGCTCAGTGCTGCTTGCTGACTCGCCTCAGAGGCAGAGAAGTTATGGCTGCTTTCTTAACTTTTTTTCATGCAAATATAATTGCTTACTAAGTCTGTTATTCGCAGGCACTTGAATCTGCTGTTTACAGGGTGTGTGAGAATGAGAAGGGGAAATTCA
>NW_010114860.1:0-4632 GCF_000699245.1 Pterocles gutturalis | reverse complement strand
CCTGGGTCACTATGTCTCCCGCTTTCTTCTGGAGGGGGGGCACATTTTCCCTAGTCCTCCTTTTATCACTGACATACCAATAGAAGTTCTTCCTGCTACCCTTAACATCCTTGGCCATATTTAATTCTTTTTGGGCTTTAGCTTCCCTAAGCTGATCTCTGGCTTCATGGACAGTGTCTCTGTATTGTCCCCAGGCTACCTGTCCTTGGTTCCACCCTCTGTAGGCTTCCTTTTTTTTGTTTGAGTTTACTCAGGAGTTCCTTGTTCATCCATGCAGGCCTCCCGGCATTTTTGCCTGCCTTCCTCTTTGTTGGGATGCATCGCCCCTGAGCCTGGAGGAAGTGGTCCTTGAATATTAGCCAGCTTTCTTGGGCCCCTCTTCCCTCCAGGGCTTTATCCCACGGGACTCTTCCAAGCAGGTCCCTGAAGAGGCCAAAGTCCGCTCTCCTAAAGTCCAGGGTAGTGAGTTTGGTGTGCGCCCTCCTCACTGCCCTGAGGATCTTGAACTCCACCATCTCATGGTCGCTGCATCTTTTCACATAACATACCCCACACCTAAGTGAGCGTACTCTTCGTGCTGTAGCTTGCAGTTGGGAGCACATTGCAGCTGCACCAAAAGACAGTTGGTAATGAATACTGCTGGGTAGCACTGGGTTTGATGTAACTCTCTGTAGTGAATCTTTAAGGAGTCCTATTACTTTGACTGAACCAAAAGAAATAGCATTGATCCAAACAACAAGAATCACTCTCTGTCAGATTCACGTGGAAAATAAAAGTAAATAAATAAATAAATAAGGACTAGAAACTACTATTTCTGAATATCCTGGTTCCCCACAGGAGCCAGTACTTGTTTTCCTAATACCACATGTAAATGTGTTCATTTCAGTAATTCAAAACAGATCTAACTCCTTTTGCTCATTATATTTTCCAACCTGTCTTGGCGCATGCTTTTTTTTAACATGAGATGTTGTTCTGAAAGAAACAATTTTTTTTTTTTTTCTACCAGGGGAATATCTTGATGATTCCCAAGACTGTCAGTTGTGTGAAGCATCCTGTCAAAAGTGCATTGGACCTGAGCTGGACAACTGCATCAGCTGCCCACGCACAAGGTAATTGTCTCCTAGCACAGGGCAGCACAAAGACCTTGCATCATCATCTGGAGAAGTGGCTGTACTGTCTTTAACACTGGCTTGAGGAGTTGACTGAAGGAACAAGCAATGACTAGGGCAAACAAAACCAGGGCAAGTGAGAGAACAAGTGTTAGGTGAACAGGACAGCTGGCTACACATGCATTTGATATTTAGCCAGATGATTCCCACAGATACAGAAAATGTCTCTTAATACATTAAATAGTCTTTCTTTCATTGTCATCCTTTCAAAATTGTAATTGCTAGAATCACATCAGTGACAAATCTAACAAGAGTCTAGGGGATCTGTAGTTGTACATGGCCATGGAGTTGGGCACAAGGCATGAATACGGACTAGCAATCAGGTAATTTGGAAGATATTCATAACACCTAAATATTGTCCATCCCCAAACTGAGGCATTTTAAGTTAGGCTGATCTTTCTAACCTGCCATGAGGAGTGAACAGAACTAGAATGAAGCTTTTTCACAGGACATTGCAGATCAGAGGCTTATGTTTAGGTCATCTTTCACCTAATCTAGGAATTTACTGGTCTGAAACTCACGTTCTACCAACAGCTTTTATGTTGCACCAGTAGCTCTGGTTCTGTTGCACTGGATTGCATTGTACCCAGCTGATATTTACACTGGTATAAAATCAGAATCAAGTCCTGTAAGGCATAGATAAAAAAATCCCCAAGCAATCCTGCAATTTACCCTGCAAATACCTATGATATGACTACGCCAACAAAATATACACCAGGACCATTGGAGTCTAAATAAATTCATAACTGAGGAAACAGTATTGAATTAAGGTGCGTTATATCAGAAATGGCATTAGCTCAGGAAGTGTGGGGAGAATTTTGGATGGCAGACTGTATTTCTTCAGTTCACAATTTCACTTAAATTAGATTCTCTGTGCCTCCTTGCAACCTACTTTGTGAGCTTTATGTGGAGATACCTGCAAGACAATGGAGGTACAGAACAATGCCATTAGGCAAAACCACCTAGCCATTTACAGGAATGACATCTCTGTGACCTTTTGGAAGGATGCTTCTGTCTCCCCCATAACAAATCTAACAGTTTTTGATGTTGGTATCTAAGGTTTCCAAAAGTTTTCTGTGCTCTTTTTGCACACTATGAAAGCTGTTAGAAAAAGTCATATTAGGACAGTAAGTAGTAAAATAAATAAAAATAAAGTGTAAATCCTTCCAATGAACATTATTTGTTATATCCTTGACATAGACCTGTTTAATTGAATCCTAAATCCTGTCCCCCTTGAGAGGTTCAGATCGTGTCTATAGAAGACAGTAATGAGTGGTCATTAGATAATACAGACAAAATCAGCAGTGCTACTTTCCTACAGGGGAACACCTTTCCTCTTTGAAAAGGATTAAGATACTTGGGGGGCAATTACTGAAAATAACCTGAAAATAAAAACACTGAACAATCCCTGTTCTTTGTGAAAAATCAGAATTAGGTATCACCTTATTTTATAGTAAAAACCCTGTCAGATCGTTTTCTTGTTTGGCAATTCAAAATGCTACTACTTGCTTTTAAAAAAATATGGAATTGTAGTTTTTTGTCCAGCCAAACTGATTTTCACAAAATTCCACACCCATCTGTTTACTGTTTGAGCTACAATAGTTGGGGACAAGATGTGACCTGCTGGTGTCTTTCATTAGGGACAACATAGCAAAAAGCAAGAAAAATGTAGTTTGCCACTTGTGTGAGCTGTTTGTAAGGATGGCTGTAATTACAGCCAGGCCATGCAGTAGAATACAGTAATACTTGCATGTCATATAAGCGTAGCCCAGCTACCTCCCCAGTACTTCTGCCACATTATTCCATTTGCACAGAAACCAAGCAGAGAGGGCTGCAGTACCCATGAAGAGCTGAATAATGGTTTTAAACATCCAGGTATAGCTATATGAGCTATTGTCTGCATAGGGCTATCTTATTGTCAGACTCCAGAGCAGAGATACATCTTTGCTGAATACGTCGCATAGCCATACAAGCTTCTCTCTGACTCCCTCCAGCAGCCTGCCTTCAGCCTCACAAGTCTTTTTAAACAGTTCTTAAGTTTCCTTTGTTATGTGCACTTCAGGAAGGCTGTTTGCATGATAGCCTGTTCTTCCATCCTCACGCTTCATAAGCCTAGACTTTTCAAATCACGGTAAATTTTAAATGGTTTCAATGACTATTTGACAAAATTGATTTTAAGTTTTGCAGGTATTTTTCTCCTCTTCTTTCAGAATAAACCTGACAATGACCATAGCAACTCAAATTTATGAAGGCATATTGCAGACATTCTCTAATGTCATTGGCTAGCTCCAAGGAAGCATGCACTATCTTAATGTTATAGAGAGCCTACTATTCCCTGTATGGACGAGCTGGTAGTCTCAAACTCTGTACTAAGATCCTGAATGGTTCTCAGCTCCTCTAGAAATTGAATCCCAAGTCCTCAGATACCTAACTGGTCAAAGCAGTTAAGTGTGGAAGACTGCAGTCTCTCCTCTCTTATTTTCTTGATATTGAAAATGCTGCAAATTCCAGCCCACTTCTATTATGTTCTTTTCATAGTCTTATATGTATTGATGCTTTTCTACTTTTCTTCCAGATTAAAACCAGTAGACATTAAGTAGCAGTGAAAAATGGACGAGAAAATTTCATCATATAAAAGGATTCCATAGCAAATATTTCATTACCCAGCAAAAGGAGAACATCTAGCAGCAAAACTCCTAAGTATTTGCAAATATACAAGTCTAAAAATACAACTCCTAAAAGCCAAATAGATTCAAATAGATGTTTGACTTTACGTACAAAGTGATTGCACCAAAGGCATAGTACTGTTAACAGGAAGCCTTTAAAGTAGAACTAATAGGAAACTTCAACAGATGGATTCTTCCTTCACAAAGAAAGACCAAGTCTTCTTTCCTTGTATCAGACATATGTGACCACTGCAGGGATTGTCATAGAAGGACATCTAGTTACAGGACCAAAAGGTGATTTTTCTCAGAAAAATCACAGAAAATAAAGTCCCAAGATCCAGGTTCAAAACATGCTTGACTTTCCACTCAAGTAAATACTATTGATAAGAATAAAATGAAGGAGGAATGTGCAAAGACTTGTAAACAGAGTGAACTAATATTATCTTGGGTTTCTTGTTAGTTTTCTTTAAATTTAAAGAACAAGTAACTGCTGAATTTGTAATTGTGCCTCTCTCTGCCTCAAAAGAGTCTTTGACAATGGTTGCTGTGTTATGCAATGCCCCAGAGGAAAGTTTGAATTCAAAGGACAATGTCATTTGTGCCATCATACCTGCCTGGACTGCAATGGAAGTGAACCTAACAAATGCACTGCTTGTGGAACAGGTAAGAAAGATTTCCTGTTGCACCTTGCTTGGCATCCAAGTTCCGTCTTCCCTCTGCTCTCAGGACCAATTGTTAGAAACAGTAAAATAAGTAGTGCTTTTGCTATTGAATCACAGAATCACAGAATGTCAGAG
>NW_010114859.1:0-8503 GCF_000699245.1 Pterocles gutturalis | reverse complement strand
TAATGCAGCCCAGGACATTGTTGGCCTTCCGGGCTGCCAGCGCACACTGATCGCTCATGTCCAGCTTCTCGTCCACCAGGACCCCCAAGTCCTTGTCCACAGGGCTGCTCTCAAGGAGTTCTTCTCCCAGTCTATATGAGCACCTGGGATTGCCCCGGCCCGAGTACAACACCTTGCACTTGGCCTTGTTGAACCTCATTAGGTTCTCATGGGCCCACTTCTCCAGCCTGTCCAGGTCCCTCTGGATGGCATCCCTTCCCCCTGTTGTATCAACTGCACCACTCAGCTTCGTGTCATCTGCAAATTTGCTGAGGGTGCACTTGATTCCCTCATCTGTGTCGTTGATGTTGAAGAGCACTGGTCCCAAGAGAGACCCTTAAGGGACACCACTTGTGACCGGCCTCCATCCAGACACAGAGCCGTTGACCACAACCCTTTGGCTGCAACCAGACAACCAATTCTTTTTCCATTGGACAGTCCATCGTTCAAATACATACCTCTCCAATTTAGAGAGAAGGATGTGGTGAGGGAACATGTCAAAGGCTTTGCACAAGTCTAGGTAAATTACATCCATCACCCTTCCTTTGTCCACTGAAGCCGTCACTCCATCATAGAAGGCCACCAGATTGGTCAGGCAAGATCTGCCTTTGGTGAAGCCATGTTGGCTGTCTCGGATCACTTTTTGGTCTTGTGTGTGTCTTAACAGAAGGGCAGTTACATTGTGTAAACCCTGATTGATATGTGAGCTTTGTGAGTTTTTTGTTGTTGGTTGCTTCTTCACCAAACCCCCTTGCAGTGGCTGTGTATTGATGCAGGCAGATTTTGAGAGCTTGAGAGGGATAAGGACATTAACACGTGCAAGATCCCAACCCCTCTCCAAGCCACGAAGCCATGAACAGGGGTTGGGTTTTTTTTTTTGCTTGTGTTGTTTCGAGACTGCTAGAAGAAACCAGATAAGAAGCTGTTGTTGCTCTCTACCCTTATAGCTGGAGCTGTGACTGCAAAAGTTCCAGCCAAGCTATTCTAGCCAGTGTGCTTCAAACCTGAAACATGGGGCACTTGCTGTAGAGATGGTGTGTGAGTTATCTCTGCAACTACTCCTGGCTCTGTCTTTTGGCAGTGTGAACAACATACAGGTCTATTGTGCTGGAGGTTGTGTTATGTTAATGTTTACGCTCTGAGTAGTGGAGAGAAGACACCACCTCATTTTACTGCTTGAAAGGTCTCTTCACTGAAGTTGGCAATACTTAAAATGTTAGGAGTTTTTTTTACACTATGGAAGGAAGATAACATTAGTGCCTTATCAGTCCAAGAAATAGTCATCTGACTTGTGTCTGCAAGATGGATCTTAACCATAGTTTCCATGAGAAATAGACTGCCACATCAGATCATCTTTCCAGGCTGGCTCAGAAATGCGAGGAAGGCACAAGATTTGTTTTTGATCTCTCTGTCTGGTATTTCCCTTACACTCGTCTTGGCTATGAGGGAAACTCTACTGCTTAGGAAACTTTCTCTGTTCAGCAAGATGTCTTTAAAAGATCGACAAAGTCTTTGTGCTAATGTCTGAAATGCTAAAAATATTATTTTTCTCAGGTGAAGAACTGGTCCATGTTCAAGAGCTATTCTGAGCATCATGCTGCTAGATATGGGAATAAGTTTGGATAATACTGTCTATGTATAGCTCCATTCCTGTCCATTTGTTATGTTTTCATGTCTCGTTGTCGTCAAATGCCTGATCATATCTCATCAGTAGAAAAAAAAAAATCTGTGTATGTAAATCAGCTGTGTTAAAATTCCTCCTCCAGGAAAGCTGTGGCTTTAATCGATGTTAGCCTGTGAAACTGAGATGAAGGATCTTTCAGTACTTCTTTATGGGAACACCGTGACAAAATACAGCCCTACCCATGTGCTTTGTCTCATCTGTGCCTGTAATTTTTGTGGGTGTTTGCTGAGGCTGTGCATGCTTATGGAAACAGAGAAATGTTCATTAGCAGGACCTTGGGAGGCTGTCCTGTCCCATTTCCCACTTGAACCAAGGCTGTTGCCCCATGGCTTTGTCTGAGGCTGGGAAACCTGCAAGGATGCAGAACGCAGACCCTCTTTGGCCCTGTTGGGATTACAGCCTTTTCCTGACGCCCACCTGTAACATCTGTATGGGTTGCATGGTATCACGTTCTCTTTGCTGTCTCACAAGTGATGCTGTTTGAATGGTGTCACCAGGGAGTGGAAGTATCACAAGGGTCTCCCTTTTTTTTTCTGGTTTTTTGGGGTTTTTTTTTTTAAAGATTGATTTAACAATTCATATCTACAAAAGGGTTTTGACGTTTTTAAGCTAAGATGATGAAAGGGGTTTGTGAAGGAGTGAGGAAAACTCACTACTTTGCCTTCCAAAACAAATCAAAATAAAGCCAGACAAAGCGAACATATTACCTTTAAAAAAAAATCCCTGCTGCCTCTCTGCATTTGCTGGATATTAAATTGCAAGATTTAACATAGAAATAGCCCTCACTGAGGAGAACTGTTTGTGAGTTTTCCACTGAGGAGTGGATTTTGATTGAAATAAGAGACTGGAAATTCACGTAGTATATACAAGTGGTATAATTTGCTCCCATTTTCTTCTTAAGGAAGACAGTTAATGAAAGCTCTTTGTAGGATGTATTTCTGTGGCATAAACGCTATAAAAAAAGAGAGAACAGCAGGGGACTGCTCTTGGTATTCCCAGAAGAACCCATGACTGCATGTGCCCTTCCCTCTCTCACACAATGTGTCTGGTGAAGCCCAGCAGGGACAACTCCTATTCGATAGCAATATATGTGAGTTGTCCCGTTTTTTGTGAAAAAAGTGTACAAGGTCAGCATAAATGAATGTTTCATGTAAAGTGTTGGAGTGTTTGGCAGACCTGGGAACATAATAAAACGAACCATGTGAGATGTCACAGCTATCCCTGCCAATCCAAGGGATGGAGTTTTTAATGCAAACCTTTGTGCACAAGCTCAGTGTCTGGGGTGGGGTTGGGGATTGGCAGAGTAAGAGTTATTTCAGAGTGGAAGCTGATATCCTTTGGATCCAATGCATGGCTACTCAAATTCCACTTGAAAGATTTAAATCCCTTGCGAAAAATAGATGGAAAGCATGAAATTAAGGACACATTCATTTTTTGTTTGACAGATGAAATATGATCAGTGAGGCCACCATGCGATGTGTTTAATAAGATGAGTACAAGAGAAAACAATACAACTTCAAATCATAAAAAAGATCTTTTTCTAATTGCTTTGTAGGTGGTCTTTGAGGCTTTGCACAATCTGGAGCCCCGTGGGTATGTTGTCGGATGGATCATTGCCATCAGTTTGCTGGTGGGAATTCTCATCTTCCTGTTGCTGGCTGTGGTCTTATGGAAGGTAAGGTAACAGATGCAACATAAACACCCAGGCTAGTCCCACAAAAAAAAAGCTTAAATTTATCTTTGCATTTACATCCATTTGCTTTAGGAACTACATAATTGTCCACTCCGTTACAGAAGCCATCGGCCAGCAAAAATATTTTCATATCCAGGCTTTTGTGAGGGACAGGGAGAGACTCATGATGTAGAGAAGCGGAAAAGTGAATTTTTTTTTTTTAGGGCCTAGTTTTTAAAAGTTGAAACCTCTGATACCCATTTCATGACAAAGGAGAGTCTCTCTTAGAAACCTGCTGTTATCTCACACTTAGATACTTGGTGCATCTCCATGATTTTCTGATGACTGAGGCTCACTGATTTCAACAAGTTTTCCTGAAAAGCAGGTCAACTTTGCTTGACCAGCTAAAAGACTGGGTGAATGCCTAGCAAAAACCAGTGGGTAGCTACTGTTTTCAAGAGGTAAAGGCCTGGGGGAGAGGAGTATCCAGGAATAAATTCTTCAAATCCCACAAAGAAAGAGTTCCAGATAAGTAAAATGCGTTACCATAGCAAGAAGCACCGGGACCTGTTAAAAGCCAGCCTTCACATCATCTCTGATAAGATACAATTCTTGTACCCAGGCACTGCTACACAGTAAAACTGGGCTGATGCTGACACTTAGCAGCAGCCATCTGGTGTGGTAAATCTGAAGGATAAGGAGCTTCAAGTGTTTTCATTCCTCAGTTCCCTGTTACCAATCCATAAATTTAAGAGGCCACGGTCAAGGTCAGGGACTGTCTTTGAGAGAAGTAAATCTCAAATGCACACATGGGAACAAGTCCAACCTTGTTTTACTTCCCATGGCAGAGGTCCAGCAGCCTGATTCGCACTGGTTAGCAGCATGTGCGCTGCAGGCTCTGCTCGCTGGGACAGGAGGTTGCAGCCCCAATGTGCTGCAAAAGGACAGATCACTGCAGGTCTCGAGGCTGTAAAATGCATTTACGAACCTGGGCCAAAAACTGGCCGTGCAATTCTTATTATAGATTATATAGATGTGTGTATGGCTGAGTTCTAGATTATGCATCTACTTCATAGATTATGTAAGTTTTATGTGTGTTGTAGTTTTAAAGTATTTTTATAGTCGGTTTTGAAGGTTTTTAAGCATATACTGGCCAGGTCAAAATTGACTGCACTTTCTATTTGGAAAACAATGTTTGACCACAGTCTAGAATATCTCATAACTTCTGTTTTCCTGGCATGTGGGAAATGCTTTTGCTTTCTGTGGCAGAAAGAATAATAATTAAAAAAAAAGTCTGAAATTAAGATGGCAGAATAAGCATGAGAATGGAAAAATGGGAGGTTGGAAGATGCCCAGGTTTTACAGTGCAGTGACACAGTTTTGAAAAAGGTGTTACTGCCACTGATACCTATGTGACTGATTTCACGTGGCTCGTTTCCTGAAGGTAAAAAGGCACTTGATGAACTGTTCAAAAATGTGCAAGATAAGAGGAATAGCATCTTTCACTGTGAGTCTCCATGAGAATGTGAGACAAGTTCAGTTCTTGGTCACTTCTAGAATTAATACAGTCCTTTGCTTCCTGGCTATATCCTGAGACTTGAGCTCTTTTATTGGGATCATTTGAGTACACATGAAGAAGCTGCCTTTTTGTTGTGTGGAAGCCTTGAGGGAAATTCTGAGTGACAGCAGCAAATAATTATAATTAACACCAGGCCTGTATAGCCCTTTCTGCATGCAGATGTTAAAGTGCTGAGGCAAAGCAAGGTGAGATGCCTTGCCCAGTGCCCTATGGCAGAGATGGCAGTAAAAGCCAGGCTTTGTCATGTTTTATCCACAGAGTTGCATGATTACTAAAGGAACCAATAACTTAAAGGTTTTGTTTTAAAGAAAAGTGCTTAAAAGTATGTAGCTGCTAGTACCAGACAGTATTTTCATTGAAGTCTTAGTCTGGAACATAAATAGTAATACTTTGCACTGACTAGTTGCTATATTTATTAAAGTTACTGGCAGTGTTAAAGTTGTCTGAGATAAAACTGACATGGGAAAGTTGCAGTTCTGGAGAGGAATCTTAATTGTCTGATTGTAAATATTTGTTAGACAAAATTGGCCCAGTATATCCTACAGTCATTCCTACATTTTATCTGTGAAGAAGTCCAAAAAACCTTATGTTGGAAGTGTTTTAGTCTTTAACTGTGGAGTGAAAGAACATACTTGAATTGGATGGAGTTTTGAGCAGCTTAGAATTGCTAGTGAGAACTAGAAATTACCCAAAATTTGAGACTATAAACTAAATTATATTCTTAAGAAATTAATTAAAGCTAAACTGTGGCCCTGGAAGGCAGCTGTTTACACAAGACAGAGCAGGAGCTGGAGTAAACTCATTAGAAGGGAACTGAGCACTGGCAGCTGCACAGGGATTGCTGGCAGCGATGGTGTCTCAGCCCTACGTGGAAGGTATGTTTGCTCTGTGCATGACTGCACCGTCAGTGGTGCAACACAACGAATCATCAAACACACTGACATTTTGCAGGTGGAGTAAGCAGCTCCTTAAAGTTGCAGAAAAATATTAGAATACATGTAAATATTCCACATTACAGGCTGCTAGAATTAATGACGTTAAACAGGGATGAGAACTCGGGGAAATTCCAGCCCAAAATGCAGTTTTGAATCAGAGTAAAGTTACTGCAGATGAGGATGGTAATTATTTCATAAATTATGGATCTAAAGTTGCAGAGTTTAGGGGTCCATGTCAATGGAAGTGATGTTAAATGCCTGGTTGTTTCACTTAAAAGCTGATTTGTTCACATGCAGGACCACACCCATGTCTATACACACATAACAAGATTTTTAGCACAACCTTGATCAGTTTTTTGCTGGCTTTGCTTCTCTATTTTAGTATTTCATGTAGACACCACGTTTCCTCTGGTTTAAGCGTGTACAGATTCAGAGGGGGTGAGCGGCTTTCCCTGACTTCCACGAGAGATGCTGTGTGTAAGGCAGACTGGCAAGAGTTGCCCCATTTTTGCCTATTTTGTTGGCTAGCCCGGTTTTACCCTTATGCTTGTGGCTACTCGTATCTTGTTCGTCCACTCCAAATGCACATGCAAGAGGAGCAGGAGGGGCTCTCGTGCTGTTTGCCCACAGCAATACATCTTGCTTTTTACTGTGGAGATCAGTCTGCACCTCTTTGGTGGCCTCCAGATGCTTGTGGAGAGTGGAGCAGGGGAGGAGGTCGCTTTGCTTCAGGCCAACTACCCATGTGCTAGACGAGCCCGTGGTTTCACAAGCGCTGGCAATGGTTCAGGAGGGAAAGGCGGTCGCGGCTGGATTATTTTGGGGAGTGCTGTCCCACACACGCTTCACTCAGCTGTCAGGACCGCAGCCATGAGCGGGGACAAGGTTCCCTTTGGGCATAGTGGATTTATATGCGCACATAAACCAAGGGAGAATTGGCGTACACCGTGCAAATGGAAAACTGAAGAGTAATGTATTATAACACAATAAATATTCTATTAATAATAGCAGTGCTTTACAGTTATTATAACACAATAAATATTCTATTAATAATAGCAGTGCTTTACAGTGCTGTGGAAGTTTCTGCGTTTGAACTGGCTTGAGTTGTGGAGTGAATTATTCAATCCATATCATTTTAGATAGAGTGCATGGAAAGAAAAAAAATGGTTTGTGCCCAGAGGATATCAAAGAGGGGAGTGCCAGACTGGACATTTGGGCAGCTGAGTGATCTGTGGAGCCAATTGTGGAAGTGATTTGCAAAAAAAATATTTTATCTTGATTGCAGTGACTTTATTTTGTTTCTTTGTGGCATGTTTAACACAGGAGCTGGACTTCTATCTAAACTTATTTATCTAGACATTAAGCTTCTTTCTGAACTGAGCCTGCCCCTATGGTATCCAAGCTCTGACTTCTCTAAAATGAGGTTTCTAGCACTGTTTTATAGCTTTTGGAATCCTGGGGCAAGGAATTGATCTTTGAGTGTCCCATATGTAATAAGACACTCTTCTGCTCCAAACTCTGGATTTTTGACAGGATTGTGGAGAGAAGGACAAACAGAATAGCACCCATGAATGTTGGTTTTTGATTAGCCAGAGGACTCCTGCTCTTCAGTATGTGCTAGACAGAACATTTTTGCCTTAAAAAAAATGTCTTAAAATAAGAGTTTGAAGACTTTAAAAAAGTTTTTAGGAGAAATACTGTGATGACACTTCTGTCTGCTGAGCTGAGTTAGTGCAGGCTTTGAACTGTCTTTTTCCAACAGGGAGCATGAATCTTACCAAGTGCTGGACTTGCAAAATCCTCAATTAAGCAGAGGCTGGATGCACGGATGCAGCTGTTTGCTAGCACTGCTTTAAGGGACAAACTTTGAAATATAAAGCTTGCTTTATTAAGTCCTTTTAAAAAAAAAGCTAGACAAACCCAAGCAGGTTTTTCAAAGCTGTGTTTGGGCTTCTTGCTTGGAGAAGCCTTATGGCTTTTTTCTATGAATGCGCAAGTGTCTTTGAAAGACCACTTGTATTCCCCTACATTTGGTAGTTGCCGTTGCCTCACATATTGTTTCAGCATTCAGAAAATATCTGAAGCTAACCAAAGCTAACTTCAAATTCACCTGTGTAGCAAAAACCACTGTTTTCCCCTTTTTGGAAGGAGGCACTTTCCCTTACTTTGGGCCTCATGCATTAAGTCTTTTTACAATGGTCCAAAACACACAGCTCACCATTTTCCATCAGGGGAAAAAAAAAAAACACAACCAAACCCAAAACCTCTTTGCACTTATTCTTTGCCAGTGGTTGCTCTGCATCCTGTGTTACAAGCCCAAAGACATTCTCTGTCCCTTTTATCTACAGTTCAGGTGGCAGAGGCTAACTACTATTTCCTGGCCGGTCTTTGTACTGACCCCCTTTCCTGGTGGCCAGATTTTGGAATAGTAGCTCTGCAATGAAATAAAACGATGTTGTTTTTTTCTTTCTTCCCCAGAGGTGCATAGGCACATACAGTTATGGCACAAAACTTCTTTGGATTTCAGCATAGGGGACAAGTCTGGCTTTTTTCTCGCTCTCTATAGATCATAGAATCGTAGAATGGCCTGGGTT
>NW_010114858.1:0-13396 GCF_000699245.1 Pterocles gutturalis | reverse complement strand
TTAATTCTCACCCACAAACTCTCAACTATGTCAGGTCATGAAGAATGAAGTCAGTTCTACTCAGAAAAGCTGCCAGCATGCATAAAGAGGTGTTTCTTCATCAAAAATCTTAGCATCAGGTTCATGACTTAAATGAGAAGTCCCGTCTCCCCATCTCCCTTTCCCCAGTCTCATCTCAAGAGGCTGTTCTGTCCCCTATCCATGCCCAATTGGCATTTGCCAAAATTGCCGGTTGTGTCAGTGGCTTCAGTGATGTTTGCCTTCAGAGAAGATCAAGAGTGAGCTCACGAGCATCACACACATGAGACAGATGATAACAGCTCACCTCTGACCAATTCAGGTGGATTTAGAACAAGCAAGAGACAACCAGCTCCTGTAGCCAAATGTCACACACACAGGCCCCTCTTTAGCAGCTGTTCCACTGCTCTTGAGGTCGACTACAGGCAAGATGGTAGTGTGACCCTTGGTACTGACAGCTGTCAGGAACCCCAGGTTTCTTCTGTATTGTACTATAGGCCAGTCTGATGCCATAAATCAGAAACTTCACTGACATCAGAACTGAGCTGGCCTATATCTGACCAAAGACTCCTCTACTACTACAAATCAAATTTCCCTTTACATTCCCTTCTTAATGCTTAAAAGATCCAAAGAGCTGTTACCTTTTTGGCTTCTGCCAAGCTGTCTAGCTTTGGTGTAGGAGGTGGAGATCCATCAAAGAAGAGGATATCTTCTCCTTCTGAGAAGCCTGTGCCCAGCCTGGGCCTTTGAGGAGTTGACATTTTTGCAGCTTTGGGAAACTCTGCCCCAGGCACTGGGGACTGGAGCGAGGACTGTCTGGAGGAGGACGGTAAAGCAGGGCTGCTGGCTTTACTTGTGTTCTGGAGAAACCTTGTAAGACAAGAATAATCCAATGAAATAGGGACACAAGTCAAAGAGACAGAAAGGTTTGAGAAACATGGGAATGGAAGGGATGCAGACTCTGATTTTTCACTAATTGGCCTTTGATTGCTAGAAAAACATGCAGCAATTTCAGCATTCAGGAGAGTAAAACAAGACTGGTAAGGAACTCACTGGGGTTGCTGAAATCAAGAGTGACTCGAAGAAGTCACCAGAAGCAGTGAACAACCAATTTATCTCAAAACTAAAATTGGAGAGAAGCATCAAATGAAGCTTGGAAGTGGGAACTGAAAGCACTTGGAAAAAATAAGCTTCTTTGCAGAACGGGCACTTAAGTAGCAAGACTCATCACAGGAGTCACATAAATGTTTAGGTTTACAGAAGTCACAATGGAGGCTGGACAGGTTCATGGAGAAAAAAACAAACCCCTTCAGAGATATAACAACAGACACTACTTTTAGCTTGGAAAATCCCTGAATACACACTGTTGTAGGCTGGAGGAGTATTTGGGGGAAATACCACCATGAGTGTGCCTACTCTTCTTATTCTCCTTCAGGTTGTGTTTTGGCTCCTGTTGAGCCTTTTGAGGCTACTTGGCTATGCCAATGTCAGTCTCACCCAAGGTGGCCCTTAAGAGGTTCTTAGGTTTGCTAACAAGGTACGCACAAAACACTTGGCAAGTCTTAGGCTTCAGAAGACCCCCGCAAGCCAGCAGCAAATCGAACCAGGAGTCCCAATCCCAGTTTCCTACTCTAATCAGCCTCTTCCCATCATGCTTTCCAGTTGCTGGGCACAGTGCTGGAGCATTTGGTTCTCCATTGAACACTGGGGTATTTCTATTTAAATTAAGTTTTTAGAAAAACAGCAAAACACTTCCACAGTTGTACTTAAGGCCACCATAACAGAACTCTTCCTGTGAAAGTCAATATTTATTACCGCCTCTGAATCTCTTCAGATCGTTTTTTTCTGGCCTCCAACAATTTCTGTTTCTGTTGCTTGAGCAGTGCTGAAGCAGAGATAGATTGGAAATTGGCCCCTTGCTTCTTTTCAGCATCTGAAAAAAACCAAACCAAACCAAAATAAAAAGCCACTACTGTGTGCTCAGAAGGAGCTTGAGTGTTTTCAGGAGTGAACCCACTTTTTTTTCCTTCAGGGAAAAGGACAGTACCTGCTTTGGTCCAGTGTTTGCAGAGGTTTCGTGCTCCAAAGGTTGGCTGTGCTAGCAGTTCCTTGAATTCCTCAGAACATTGCATGGGTCTCTTTGCTGCACCTGGAGCAGAAGAGGCAGAAATACAACAGATTTGGAGCCAGGAAGGGAAGCAGGCCTGGCTTTAGAGATGTAGAGCAGTCTAGGTTGGAAGAAACCACTGCGGGTCACCTGAGTGAGCACTCCCCAAAAGCAAGGCCAACTCCTATGTTATATTTGGTTGCCCAAGGCCTTGTCCTCACAGAACACATCACGAAGACATTTATACTCCTTCAGCAATTTCGTCAGTCAGCTCCCCATCAGCCTTGGCTGTCTGTGGTGCTCCCAGCATTCCCATTTTTAGAACGCTTGAAAGCCCTCAAGCCACCGCATCTTACCCCTGGAGAATTAAGAGCAGCTAAAAGCTAGAGACAGGACATACACTATGTTGCCTGAAACAGAGGCAGCTGAGGGAATGGAAAGATGTGAATAAGACATGTAAGTGGCATCTAGAGCACATAGTTTGAATAATTTGTCATCTGCTCTTTGCTGAGCATAAAGAGGGTGTAATATTAAGTGCTTTACAGAAATAAAATGGAGGGAGAGAACATCAGTGACATCCCCATCCTATAGAAACAACATGTTTTGCAGATCACAGAAGGAAAACACTAGGAACAGGCTGGGTACCTGGGAGGTCTCCTGCATTGCAGACCTGACTCTGATTTATACTTAGTATTCCTTAGAAGCTTTCAAGATTGACAGAAGTCATTTATTTTAATCAAATAAAATAAATTACCTGGTTAAAAGTTCTTAAAACTTCCAATTCCCATTAATCTGGCAAAGATCTTCTGTCACTGTCCAAAGACAGAACAGGAGACTTAATTCAGGGGCACCGATGAAAAAAAGATGCCTGGAGCTACACAGTTGCTTAGTTACGTTTGCCTTGCAACTGCGATCTCAAGAGGGAAGAGGAGTTTTGATCAATTGAAAAAGCAGCCTGCAAATGGCTATCTCAGCAGCAAACCAATTGCCAGATTCATTCAGTGAGTAACAGGGTCCTGGGACACATCTACACATCACGCTGGAAATAATCTGGAGGGTGAGGAGACTACACGGGTAGTTAGGTACCAATTTTCTGCCTGGTTTCCTGGACAATTGCATCAGCTCCTCTTACGACCAGATTGGAGAGAGTGGTTTGAATCTTCCTTTTCGGCGCCGCAGCTGCTGCACTAGAAAGAGGAAGCAAAACCAGAACATCAGAGTTTTTTCATGGTTAGAGCAAGCACAGGAGATCAAACATTATCCCAGCGCTTCAACAAAACTCCAGCCACACCTAGGGTGCCTCCCTCTTGTCATCTGTGCGTCTTCGGGAAGGATGTGTGTCTAAATCCAGATACAAAACACAAATAGTTTAGGACCTCCTAGTCTTTCCACAGCTGTCTTCAGGGGGTTTTGGATGAAGGACCTGGCCCCACCATGCTAGTTATGAGATGCATACTGATCTACTGATCTTGGTCACTTAACATTAAGCAGGGTTTACTACTGTCTCTTCACTAACACACAGTAATATGGTATTTCAGCCAAGAAAGAGAGGAGGAGGAAATACAGAATACACTGAGGCTGGGATTAAATGTAATGAGCCATAACAAAATACAGTAAGGGAAAAATACTCGTCTTCGAGACTTGAATGCTTGTGATCTCATGATTAAAGTTAATTTCTTCTATGGAAACACAATGCTGCCTGGCTTCACAATACAGTATTAATTTAGAGGTAAAAACACCCCTTACCACATCTGAGTGCTGACTGTTAAAATTTTCTTATCAAATAGCAGCTCTGTTGCCCCCTGGGGCCAGGAGTATTACACCAAATGTGGGGCATTTATTCCTATTTGCTGAACATAGTTAAGCCAAAGGGATCTCTAACTAAATAGACCCCCTTAAAGATAGCTTCAGGCTCACTTGTGTATGAGAGGGAAATTCTGTTCAAAAGCAAAATAAGTGGTTTTTCTTACACTGAGGCTGCATATGCTGCTGATGAGACACCTCCATAGTAAAACCCATCCTGACACAGCTTCTCCTTCAAACTGGGATTTTTCCGACCATATTTTTTAGGAATGCGGCCACCAGAGAAGCTAGACTGAAGATCTGCCCGCTTCGAGCTGAGTTTCTTGTACTGGGATTGTATGTGATATTGACAATATTCACAGTCGTTCTGAAAATAAATGGGAGAAGCCTGTTGCAGAACACTAGCAATTACAATTTACTTAATTCCTCTCACCCACCAGCATCCTTCTATGGCTAAACCAAAGTAACATCTCTATTGTAGTATGCCAGCACTTAACCAACTCAGCAAACATGTGCCCACACTCCAGCAATGAAAAACAAAACTGAAATTGCCCATACTAATCACTGGGAAAAAACCTGTGCATCAAGGACTTCCTCCTTTCCAGGAAATTTAAGGCTATTCCTTAGCTTAAGTTAACCGATGTCCCAGGTCTCTCTGAGCTGTATGCAATTTTCTTACTGGTATGAACACAAAGGAAAACTCATACGGGAGCAAGACATTTCATGCACTCATTTCAAATTAATTCATCAGTTTTCAGTGTCAATCCAAGGGAGTTTAGAACTGATGATAGTGAGCCTGCCTGCCAGACAGTAGTGCCATAAATACGCTCACTCAGGGTGTTCTTTAACTGTTTACCAAAAACATAACTCCAATTTTGTTGATATTCATTGGCCCAGATTTGTATAACTACAGTTACACCACAAGCAGACATTTTTGTGTCACTAACACACAGCCAGTTCCTTCATGAGGTTCTTCTGCCAGACAGTCTCCATCCGCGGTTTGTTCCAGGTGGCACTGGAACATCTCACTGACATTGAGAGCCCTATGCACAGGCACCTCCTGGAGTTCATCTGCGATCACAGCCGTATTTTGCTACGAGTATCTTCTGTACTTGTCTTCCTCCTACTCCACACACTTTTATTTCCTTCCCGGTTCTTTATTCCCTCATTTTCTCTCCTTCTTCTATGTGCTACCCTACTAACAATAACCCTTCCAACTTAGTGTTCCTTTCAGGTATCATAACATCACCATAGCCATGAAGTGACATAGTCCACAAGCCCTTCAAACTAATACAAGTCAGTACTGCCCCTAAAAGAAGAATCCCAGCACCTTTTTTCATCTCATCTCCAGTGCCCCACATTCAGTTATAAGTATTCTAGAAGCTTACAGGCATGCTGGACAAGGGAACTCATTGTTTTAAAACCATCTCCAAAAAACACAGCCATTCCCAAGAAAAACCTCCTGTTGTTTTACCTTGGACGAGTTCTCTAGCGCAGCGCATGGAAGCTTGCAGCAGCACAAAGGAGAGTGAAAGGGTGTGGAGATGGTGACAGTCATGGGTCAAGACCATCTCTTTTCACTGCAGCACAAGCATTGCATTTAGGGAACTACTGTGCTGTTGCTACGGTGTCATCACAGAAGCAGCTCCTCTGGGTTTCATTTCTCAGCTTCACCACCCACTTTAATTAATTACAAGTCAAGATCCAGAAGCAAGTCAGAGTTGGAGCATCAGTAAAACCTCAGCAGCTAGATATTTACCAACAGCTTAAGGATGTCCTAACTACCAAGATACAGACCAGGTTCACAATCTGTGCACAAGGATCACCGTTCTTCTTCCTGGCTTTGCAGGTGCCCATGTCCAGAGCTTCACCCATGAGGAGGATCTTCTGGGGATGGTCAACAGACAAACACACCTAGAAAGAAATCGGCACATGCCTTGAGGAGGACTGTATGGGCTTTTCTCTAGATGCCACTGGTTTGGTTCTGGCCCAGATTGGTACCTCTGGTATTAACAATGCAGTTTTAAAATGCAGGCCTAGTTTAAGAAAGCCACATGTCCTGTTCAGATTGAGAAAAAGCTCAGTTAAAAAGAAAAAAGTTAATTTATTTCCCACAAAGAGATGGACATTAGAAATCAAGGAGCAGCAAAGGCAGATCTAGCTGTGCTATAAATGATGGTCCTGTACAACTGCTTGGCTCTGACACCATCATGGCAGCCACATTCATCAGTGGATGGGAAGAAGAGATGGACTAGAGCTCTGTGTCCCTCTCCATATGTCTAGGTCCTATCAAAACGGACGCCAGTGATACAATAAGAGTGTCACCTTCACACCACCCAAAGATACTAGGACTTGTATCTGTGTGTAAGAAACACTTTGAGAAGTAAGTTTTAATGTAGTTCTAAATGTGCACGTTAGCTAAGGAGAGTCATTCTTAACAGTTAACTACAGCCCTTACATTAAATCTACCCACCGACGGGACTTTCTACTGCTTGTTCACGTTAATTTAAGCAATTACATAGCTTAATAGGCAATTAATGAGATCCCTGATTTTTTCATTTGGAGAACTTAAAATGCAAAACACTACATCACCAGCTTCTAGACTGAAATTCCCCTTGACAGAAGTCAGTAAAAATGGCTTCTGGTTTGCAATTAAAAAGATATTTAAAAAAATTAATTTATTAGCAAAATGGAGCCACCTTAACTGTTTTGATACATAAAGAAAAGTAACTCATCATGTTATGCATTTATAAGTAATTGATTAAATAAGTGAAGTACCATGTATCACCTTGCTATACATAATGCATCATTTGTTTAATAAATCAAATATTGCTTCTTCTCAGTTATGATTTTGAAGCCAGGAAACATTTTGCAATTACATCTCATACTTAAATTAGAAGTGAGAAATAAGCTTCCCCACCTTTCCAGCTTTTAGAGACCTCTTGGCTGAAACAGGCATTGCACTGAAGTATCTGAATAAACTGAAATGAAAATACACTCCCTACATCTGTGGAAGAGCTGACTGCTATCGAGAGCGGATTAAACACTTGAATCAACTCTGGTTTTAGATGCTTAATAGGACTTCTTGAAGTTCAGTCTTCCAGGAGGCCCAGAGCAAATACACACCATGCAAATACCTGAATGCAATTCAAACTGCCTAGGCAGGCTGCTGTAATTTTAGCCTCAGCTTGTGTTATAAAGCCAAATCTCAGGTAGATATTAGAGTTCAGATAGGGGTTTTTATCTACAGCTGATGGACAAGTGAAAAATCCTCTCACCTCATCTGAGCCTTCTTTAGGTTTCATAGGATTAGCATTGAGCAGCCCGATGACTGTGCCTTGGTCTGTTTTCCAGTGCTCTTTGTGGACATCACCAAACAAGAAGAGTGAGACATACTGATTGAGATCCCGTAGGTCATTCAGCCGCCAGATACTGAAGGTTCTGCCCTGGAACAGACATTTGCTTTATTTTCAGCACTCAGCAGGGGGACATTGACTGCATCTCCTCTTGCTGCTGCTTCTATTCTGATTTTTTCCCCCCCCCGGGTTTTCCTGGTTCAGAAAAGCACAATGTGTAACCTCAATAGAGGTTAGATAAAATATCTCCAGCCATGCCACACAGCCATTTCTGGGATTCTTTAAGGCCAAAATAGCACAATAACTGGTATCACCAATCTTCCTGATATTAAAGCTAGACAGCACTCTTTCTTGCTGAATGAAGAGGTTTTTACCCCACTGAAGAAATAAAACCAAGGCACATCCAGATCTCTGTTTCATCAATAATTTTCTATACGACATGTACACCATATAGGACAGAATGATGACTAGGGAAATGACAAAAGCAGAATGTGGTGGCACATTTAAAAGAAGAGGCCTGACTAGAAAGACAGAGTCACAGTCCTTTTTTTCCACACTGGCATTTAACATATGACAGTGAATGAACAGATTGAAGACAGATTTATGCTGTGGTTACATTAGCCAATGCTGTCTGGGAAAGTTGCACTGGATAAGCTAAGGACTTACCCTGAGGACTAAAAGCAGCCTTACTGCAAGAAACCAGATGAGTCAAGATCTTTAACACAGTAGCTTTGCATTAACTACATGGAGTTGGCTGATTAAGTTGAAGGCCTAATTAATTTTGTAGGAAAGAAGATCAGCATTTCACTTGAACCAAGCAAGGGATGCAACAAAGTTACTTACATTATTTGCGCTCTGAGGAGTGATCTTCTTCACGATGACTCCAAATGTTACCCAGTCTATTTCCTCCAGATTTTCTGCAGCAAGTTTGCTCTTCAGCTGGGACAGTCGGATGAGCTTCCGATTAGCCATTTTCCTGTCCATTTCAGCCGAAGACACCCGTGGTTTTCTAGATCAAGCAAAAGCATGCAAAAGAGAACACATCTGTTGGCATAAATGGGCAGAGACAATCAAAACCATCCAGCATTCTCCTGAGGAGACTATGTCTTGCTACAAAATGACTCCATGCCTTATTTCACCCCGAGGTCACTTGAAATAAAACCCCCCGGTTCAGGACACTGTACAAATATCAGAAAGCTACTGATCGCGCTGTTTTCTGTCCAAACAGCTGCACTGCAACTTAGCCCCGAGTCTGCATTAACTGTGCTCATTTCAGGAATGACCGAGTATGACTGACCAAGCAGGGTTTGGAAATCAGCATGGCTTCTGGTGAGAAGAGACACTGTGAGTATTCAGAGACCTCTTCTGGCCACATCGAGTATGGGGATCATGAGGCTTCTCAGTGTGGAGCAAAATCTGCACAACCGGAGCACAGCTGGGCTTTGCACATGCCCAGTGCTTCCCTCCTCCACCACTGAGGACATCCCAGGGAAGGCACCACCAACAAAATGATAGCTTGTTTTGTTAGAAAAGAGCAAAGGTGAAAATAGAAATAGCAACATGGTACTAAGCCAAAAGTAAATGTTACCTATTTACTGATCAACCAGCCAATGGTGTGGCTTTGTGTTACATCCCCTAATGACAATCGAAAAAAAAGACGTGGTTAAATCATGTATATACAGCAAATCAGAAATCCAGTCCTCTGCGCACCACTTGTGTTACTAGCATCACAGGACATTGGACTGATTGCATTTTCTCTCCCATTACTGGAGGGTGATGTCACCAGATAGAGCCCAGTGCTGGGCTGCTGACCTTAATCTCAGTCCTGAGAAGGTTTCCACGGACACTGCCTGAGTTGTTGCACTGGAGCACGCAGGCATGCGAGGAGTCTTGTCTCTGGTCACCTTATTGGGTGTGTTCCCTGCAGCAGACTTGAGAGGCTGGAATGCCAGACTGAGGACTTGCTGTGGAGGAGGAGTCTTGTTCTCTTTAGCAGGAAGAAAAGCAAGAAAAGAAAAACTTGATAACGAAAGAAAACTTCTAAATAAAAATAACACTAACTTACACCTGACCTGAGACAGAAGTCTAATATAACATACTTAAGAAAAAGGTGTAAAACTGTCTTTTTTGTACTGAACTGGTATCCCAGTCAGCTGGGAACTAACTGACAGCTCCAGATGAGTCACATGTAACTCAAGCAGCGAGTTCTGCCTGGTGAGGAGCTTCCTAGAGCAGCTCTCATTTTCCACGCAAGCTACACTGCAGGATACACAGATGCAAGCTGGACTGCTGTCAGTGTCCAAGTTAACCACAGTAGTCCAGAGCATAGCACCCACTGCAAAGAATACAATAACTAACTCTGTAATAAGCCCTGCTACACTGTGACCAGACTGCCACTGGTGCACTGACTAATGTAAAACTATCCTGGATGTGTCTACACCACTGCTGTTAACTAGATAGGCATTTGACAAAAGTCCAGTGAGCTTCAGTGAAAGGCAGCTGAGAATGGTACCTGCTGAGGATGCTTTTGATTTCTGTATTCCTCGCTTGGCTGCTGGTAAAGGATTGCCCAGCTGGGCTGAGAAACATGGTGACTCTTGCAGCTTCTGAACTTTCCTTTCCTTTAAGGGTGGACAGAGAGATTTACCTGGTCAAAACAAAAAAAAAATATTTACGAGATCTCAGGATCCGAACTCAGACACTAAGAACTGCTCCAAACTAAGTAATTATCTGAATAACAAGCCCAAGTCTGGGTCCCGCTCAGAAATCCTTCAGCTAAGTTGCCAGTATCTGAAATGCAACAGCTGGAAAAGTACCAATGACTCTTCCCCATGAGGACTTAAAACTCTGGATGTCACTGAAACCACAAAGCTGCTGAAAGTAGGAACAAACCCTTGCTTTTCAATTTTCCCATATATTTTTATTACTATACCCCATGTGCTACAGCAACATGGCTGTATTTTCTGGGTGTACCAACATCTGCCAATAAGAAGGGACACTTCCAGCAGAAAATCTTGGAGCATTTCAGTCACGTAAGCTGCCTCATATAGAATCAACCCATGATGCAGATGCCAAAACTATAGCTCATTGATTTAGTCTGTAGCAGCAGGAAACAACCTGTGTGGGAACATGCCAGACCACAATTCTTCCATAATCCTAAGTGACCACTTTAGGATTATCTGGAGTCTTGCCTATAAATTGCATGTTGGTAGGCCAACAAATCATAAACCCATTTAATTAGTCTCATTACCAGGGGTTTTCTTCTCAGGGCTTGAACTGGATTGCTGCCCAATAGCAGTCTTTTGCAACTGCTCCTGTAATGTCTTCATCTGTTCTTGCAATTTTTTCAGCTCAGCTAGGAAAGAAAGAAGAAAAAGGATGATAATAATGAAGACAGCAGGAAGCCATTGCAAACAGGGATTTATGAGACCCCTGGAAGTCTGGCAGTTTTACTACTTCATAGGAACTTAGAAAACAAAGACTCAAGCCACAGTACAGATTTACTTGATTCTACATAGCTCACAGTGAAGGGACACTTTTCCATACAGCCTGGAGCTGATTTCTCTCATAAATATTTCACTTGATTGTGGTATATTCCTTGCCATGTTGCATATACTTTTACTAGTGAACACAAGACAATTTAAATGAATGATGATTTACTCGGCATAAAGAAATGCTTCCAATATAATAAAATACGTGGCCTGGACACAGGAAGCTTCAGAAAGGCTCACTGGCCAGCTCTGCTTTCACACTGGTATGGCAGAACCTCCTGCTGGTAAGTCCTGAGGGGGAAGGGAGAGCTGTGCTGGTGAAAGATGCCAGGATGACAGCCCTGAAGACTGAAGCAACATTGTTCTTCTTCACACAAGGCATAGGCAACCTTCCCTATCCTGCTCAGCAGAGCTAGTTTATTTTCCCTTGCTTACTTCAGTCCTCTGTCTTTCTTTTGGGAAAATAGGCTGGTGAGTTTGGCCACTGAGCACTAAAATTGAACTTAGAAACTTTCACAAGGACTTTCTGTATTCCCCCTCTGGGCACCATCCCAAAGTGAGAACCAGCAGACCCTACCTTCTGCCCGTTAGCTCTCTAGAGACAACATATATATGATAAAACAGATAAAAGATGCTGTTATAGAAACCTTGCAGTTCTTCGTTGGTCTTCTCTTTTGTCTGACTGGGAGCCGACGTGGCAACAGTTTCTTCTGCCTTCTCTTCTTCCAGCAGGTCATCCACATCTCCAAACAGCATAGCCAGATTCTCCTTCTCTTCATCAATCATGTTGTCTTCAGCATCAACCTCTTCAGTGTAGGATGCATCATCTTCTGCATCAAACAGCTCATCATATTCATCTGGTTTTCCTCCCTCATCCTCTGGGGCATCTTCTTCCTCAGGAGAATTCCCCTCCTCAGGAGAATTCCCCTCCTCAGTTGCCTCGCTTTCTTCCAGGAGGGAGGCCAACAGATCCAAGTCATCATCAGCTATGGCAAAAATGAAACTCAGTGTTATTTCTGTCCAGTTAGAGGAAAGCTGCCATGGAATAAAACATCCCAAGCTACTCTAATCACAAGCTAACGACAACTGAAACTAAATCAGAGGAGCAAGTGGCATTCTTAAAAAACTACTTTAACTTTGGCTAAAGGAAGATAAACAGCTTCCTGCTGTCTGGTCAGATGGAAATGTGGCTGCAGACACTCTCAGCTTGTGATCCAGGCTGGCTGGCAGGCAGAAAACTTGCAAGGCCACTTAGCACTGGCTTTTCTTCCTATGGGGCTGCTTGAACAATGGCTGCTATTACAAAGAAAAGCCTTGAGACCTGTAAAGGTGTAGCCAGGAGCTTTACAGAGACACCCACTGTGGCTTTTGCCAATAGAAGCTGAAGAGGAAAATGCAAGGTAGACCAGAAAGTATATGCTTTGCTCAAGGAAGAGATTAGAGTAAATAAACATGGATCAAAGGTACAAATAATGAAAAAAAAGAACATCAAGTGTAGAGAGAGGAATGGGACAGACAGAGCAGAACTGCAATTCAGAACAAAATAAGAAATGTATTTAGCTTTGGTGACGAAGAAAACATAAAACCAGGGAAGGGTAGAGCAGCCTCACAGAAAGGTGACAACAATGAAGGCAAAGGGGAACCTCAAGGGCCTCAAGTGAAGTCAAGGCAACATTATTTCCCTTGCTAAAAGTTTTACCAAGCTTTCTGAACATTTGAACTTATTAACAAGTGTACTGATCAGAAGAAAACTTTCACACTGAAAGTAAGACTGCTTCCCCTCTTACCGTCCATGATTTCACCAGGATTTCTTCAAGAGCCCCTCAAGGAAAAATATTCTCTGTTCTGGGAAGGACAACATTGATACTGTTAAAATAGATATAGTTCAACTAGAAATACATGTTGTGTTCAGGCTCCTTATTTGATGACTTGCAAACCACCAGCTTGTTTTTGTTTACAGCTACAGACGAGGGTTCCACTAAATTAAAGTCTCTATATACATTTTCTATATCTAAAGTTTGACCTATGCTGAACTCACTGCAGTGCAAGGGCATTACTTTTAGAAAAAAAGCCCACAATAGGTACAGATTTTAAGAAATGCCTACCATATTCTCCAAGTAACAACCATGTCCACCTCATCAGTCCTGTGCTATAATAATAATTAATATTTAACTACAGCAAATTTTCCAAAATGGATGCAGTCTTCATTTGAAAATGAAAGAAGGTGGCAGGGTTTCACTCTCTCCTCACAACACAGTTCTTATTCTTAAAAGCATACGTTCTACATTTCTCACAGCTCCTCCATTTCATGGACACATGTCCCTGAAAAATGCTAAGCACAGGCAGACAGAAATGGCTAAGGGAAGACTGGGTAACAGAAGATAAATCCAGTGAGGATGGATTACTTACAAACCCAAACTCTAACTCTGTGCTTGCAGGTCTTCCTGCTGCAGAGACTTTTGTTTCACCCACAAACTCCACTTTTAATAGTTCTTGCTTTTGTCTTGCTCCAGAATATTCATTTTCAGCAAAGAACAAAACAAAACCCAAAGAGCATACACGAGCAGGCACGGCTAGTGACCATCACACGGACCTCCCGGTGACACTGACCCAGGGATCCC
>NW_010114857.1:0-7607 GCF_000699245.1 Pterocles gutturalis | reverse complement strand
ACGGAGCTGAGTGAGGGACGGCGGCGGCAGAGTTTCTGGGAGTTTATTGGGTTCAGTACAAAACAGGTATGGCTAAAATTCGCTAGCTTAGGAGGAGCTGCTACTGGTGAAGTCTCTGTCTGGGCTGTAAAACAATATTTCAAGTTATGAGGGAGGATAAAGCAGTACGGAGAGGGCGGGAGTTAGGAAATGTTTCAGACTCTAAAGAAGGGAGAAGGCTGGAAAAGAACAGGATGCTCCAAGCAGCTACCTTTGATTAAAAACAAGCATTTCAATGTAGGTAGACTTTAAATGAGAATTTGTCAAGAAGTTTTCCAATATTAAGCCAGCTTATTCATACACTCCAACTTAATTACTTTATCCAGAGAACCACTGGAGAGGAAGGTCTCCCCCTCCGTAACATCACTACTGTGATGTCAGATGCTCTCTACGTGCCAGAGGACTCCTGTGCGCTGGTACCTCAACAACCCCAGCCTGCGTACCTGTCTCAGTGCTAGACCAACATCATTTAGCTATCATTGCCTCACAAAGGAGCACCACACAACATTGCAACACCTGTGTTAACTCCGGGCAGCTTCAAGCTTGCTCTGCTTAAGTGCACTGAACACTGGCTCTGATCGCTTTACAGTAACGCTCTGGCTTTAGATCCAGGTGTCATCTCCTCGTGACTGCATGACTCACTTATTATCATACTTAAGGCCATAAAGTCTTTCTACTTTGCAACGATTCTCTTCTCTGTTGTAGTTAGATGGTGGGAAAATAGATTCAAATAACTGAAAATACAATGAGAACACATTTCAAAATCCAAATCTACAACTGAGGTTCTTTAACCAGAAACATCCAACAGCACAACGCCCCCTTTTCTTCCTTTGTTCCTTCTTCACTTCGAAGGCACTTCTGGATTGCGTAGTACATGCTCTTTGGCTGCACAGACAGAACACATAAGGCTTGCAGGCTAGTCACTCCTCTTCCTTCAGAGTACTGGTCTCACTCTCTTGTTTCTTGTCTGCTCCCTGATCTGTGGGCTTTGCAGCACTGTCTTCATATTGACACAATCTGCTTCGGCTTCGGGCTCCTGGCTGGTACAGCTGCATTGCTGGACGATCCTGAAATAAATCAAAACTATTTAGACTCTTTAATGGCCCCATGCTATCATGGTTATTATGGCATCAGTGATACTAGAAATGGCTCAAATTCAAACTTTACAAGGTGTTCCGAGTCAAATTATCCCACCATGGTGGCAATGTAACTTCAACTGTCTCAAAGCAAAGTTGCCTCTGTTGTAAGGCAACATCCCTGATCAAGCCACAAAGAACGCTGCACACAGATGAAGTTACTTGTAGTTTCTTACTCTGACAACTTCAGCTCACTGTCTCTCACAACAGAGGCCAACTTCAAAGCTTCTTCAAAACCCTGAGTTTCATTTGCACCCGATAATGCCTTAAGTGACAGGGAAAAGTGACACTGCAAAAACAGATTTGCAGAGTATACAAAACTAAACTGAAGACATTTCTTGAGTTTACAGGAGATATGTCATATTCTGCATGTAAGAGTCTTGCCCCTGTTGTGGAGGAACCTGTTCAATCACACTCCCACTTCAAGCTGTATTTCCAGGCACGTATAGCATCAGCAGAGATACAGGTAGGTTACTGATGCTCTGCTGACTCCTTAAAGATAAAGCCTATGGCATAAGTCAGCAAATGAAAAGGGATCAGGGTCTTTACAGTTTCACCCACGGTATCTTGGCTTAATTCCTACACAGTGACAAGAAATACCACAAACAGTTTAGCAAAGTTTGGTGGACAAATGGGCACTTTCCAGCAATGGCAGAGTTGGTTACTAGGACAGGAAGAAGTTTCAGAGAGACCACATGGTTCTTTCCTCGCAGTGCTTTTATCTTAAGCACCACAAACTGCTCCCTATGAATCAACACATGCATTTAAAGAAATCCAGCACCTTGTTTCTGATACGATCCCTCTTAATTGGATCCTCTTTTTTATCGTCTTTGGTTACTTTCTCAGATTTGTCCATGCTGCTGGTAAAGTCTGTAAGATCACTTTTCTTTCCTTTTTCTCTGAGTAAGTCTCTCTCCTTTTTCACCTCTTCCTCTTTCCTTCTAAAAACCTTCTCTTTCTCAAAGCGCTCTTTCTGCCTCCGACGTTCCTCTTCTTGACGTCTCAGTTTCTCCCTCTGTGCTCTCTCATAGTCTCTGTCTCTTTCAAAATCTCTATCTCGGTCCCTGTAGTCCTTTACACACTCATCTTCCGATCTGTATGAAAACAAAACTGAAAATTAAGCTCAAAAGATTCATCAAACAGAGCTGGGAGATCAATGTAATACTGGTGTAAATTTGCAATACGAAGATGACACACTGGTAGGTTCTAGGGAGCTTTTGGGAAGCTGTAATAATCTGAGTCATGCATGATAACCAGAGATGACACTGATGGCTAGCGTTTCCTAGCCTTCTACTCACATAGCTGTCTGAGTCTCCTCTGGCTTTGGAAAACACCTGAATTTCTCTGCCTCATCTCTATTTCTCACATGGCAGAGCTGAACCTTGAACAGATCACGGAGCTGCTGAGAACGACACTTTCCACTTTGACCTTTTACAAGACTTAAAGGGACTACTAACTGGAGTACACCTCTCCTCTTGCCACGGTTGTAATTCTCTCATTGCAAGGACAGCACTCACAGCCTGTTGCAGGTCACCTGCACCTAGGTTTCTCTTGCAGAGTTCCTACAACTGAGTTGCAAAAATATTAAAATTAATCCACTAGTGAAAAAACTGTCAGTCAATTCATACAGCTTTCTGTAACCACAGGGATGCGTGCTGTCACAGAGAACACATCCCATGTCTTGTATCAGAAAAATAATTTGAAAGGAATTTCAAAACATGGTCATGGCAGAGCAGCTTAAGCCTCGCAACGATCAGGAAACAAGTTATATATACATATATATATTTATAGCAAGTACTAGAATACTTTTTTGCCTTCTCTTCTTTTGTCTCCCCATCAGATCGTTTGGCAGATGCACTACTCGCATTTTTTTCCTCCCTCAGAGTCTCTTTTTCCAGTTTCTTGGATTTTTCTTTTTTCTCCAAGTCTTTTTCATCTTTTTCAGGCTTCTTAAGTAGCTACAAAGAAAACAGAAGTCTCAACTAAAAAGCTCACTCTAACACATATTGTCTGGCACAACACCAAAATTGCATCAAAGGAACCAGAGTCCAGTAAGAGATAAACATTAAGGTAATGTTACTGCAAATCGCAGTATTTCTAAAAGCTGGAGTGTATGAGTAAGCATAATCCACACAGCAGAGTAGGATTGTTCTCCTAAATCAGGCCATTTTAAAAAGCTTAAAAATAGTCTCCATTCCATAGCAAATTCACAATTCTGTTTACCAGAGCATGTACAACAGTCACATAACAAAAGCTTAAAATACTACTACGAAGTATTACAGCATGTAAACCTTTACAATGCCTAACATTGACTATTACAAAAAAGTGGCAATTTACTAACACCAAACTCATGTGATTCTTCACACAATACTCAAAGCACATTTTGAGAAACTGATATACAAATAACAGGGAAAAGGGAGTGTAACAGTTTATAATAAAGAACTGTTCTAGACCTTAATCTTTGGTTCTTCTTTTGATCTGTCTCTTTCTTTTTCTGGGCATCTGTCTACCTTCTTCAGTTTTTCTGCTTCTTTTCTCTTCCTTCTCTCCTCCTCTTTCCATTTTCTTCTTTCTTCTTCTCTTTGCCGTTTTCTTTCCAATTCTCTCCTCCTCCTCTCCTCTCTTTTTTCTTCTCTCAGCCTCTGTGTGTGTAAAAGCAAAGAGAAATAGTGTATTTCCACAACAGAAAACATCCCTTTAAGCCTGACAAGATACCCTGCCACAAAGCCATAAAATATTTCACCACCAAATAACTCACCTCAAAACTGCCCCTATTATAAAAGAAAAAAGGTCCTCTATTGTTCTGCTGTGAACCTGAACATGTTAGAGCAGCATTTCATTTTCTTCTTACTCATAATCCTTGATTTGTACTGTCTTAAAAAAAAAAAACCCAAACACAACACTAGCCTCAGCTTTTACCATTCTAATTTTAGTTTAACCTGTCCCATCTGTTATTTTCTCATCACTAAAAGTTAAAATGAGATTATGTCCTAGGAAAGATCATTTACCAGGACCTCAGCCATGACTGCATTAAAAATGAAAGCATTAAAATGGAATCTGGTTTGGCAGTGCCACAAGAAATGTTTAGCTGTGACCAGAATGCACATAAAGCACCACTGTTCCTACAAAGGCCAGTGTTGTATTAGTTTAAAATATGTGAACCAGATGTCAACGAGGAAGTTGGGTGAAAAGCTGCTTCTTCAAAAACGAAGGGCAGAAACATACCAATACACACATTGCAATACATAAAGACATGCTTTAAATGAGCAAATTGTATTTGCAAGCAACAAGAGGATTCTGTAAATAAGTCTTACCTGTTTATTTTTCAGGAAGTTTAACAAAGGAGTAGTCTTTTTAGCTGGAGAATACACAAAACAAATGTAAACAAGTTGCCTTATCCAACACCTCAATAACTACAACAAGATCCTGCATGAAATGAAGGAGCCTTATGGATTATCCAGCCTATCTCCTCTCACAACAGCAATACAACAGTGAAACAAGTATTCCAATCCTATCCCTGCACAGTGGCCACTATTAGGATTCCACAAACTTCTTTAGAATACTAATACAATATCAAGTACACCTGTCTGTAAAGGGATATGCAGTCTGCAATAGGCTTTTCCCAGATTCTCTCACTTTGAAAGGCATACCTGTAACAGGCTTAAAAAGAGACTTCTGGTCATTTTTTGTGGTATTTAATGCAGCCACAATAACTCAACTTGTGCCTGCATGGAACATGACTGCTCACAGCATCTTGCATTAAACACAGCTGCATCTCACTGAGATGCAGCCACTCCACAGCCCAGACTAGCTAACGAACATCCAACCAGCAGCTTAAATCAGGAAGGAAGGTAATCATATAAAACTTAAACCTAGAGAAGAATTTAGAGCATGGGAACAAAATAAAAGACTGAATAATATTAGCCTGAAGGTTTAACAAATATCAAGCAAGCACGCAAAAGAATTCAGGCTCCTCAAGGTTGAGAAAACACAGCTCTAAATTATACCACATACATCTCTTTGTGCTGTAGGAAAATGTAACTACAGTACGTAGATTTCCATACCTATTAGCTCTTTGTTTCTTGCCTCTATTTCCTCCAACAAAGTTTCAGGAGTGGAGGTTAATTTTTCATCATCTGCACTGTAACTTTCCAAAAACTTCTTGTACTCTGGATCTACAGGGGAGATGAAAGGGAAAAGAAAAAAAAAAAAAGAGGAAAAAGAAAAGATATATTGTAGCATGAAGAGAATTTATATTGTGCAGTGCTGGAAGCCTGGGTTAGATTTACATAAGTTGTGTTGTTTTTATGTCACCTTTTCATAAGTTGGCAGCTCTCAAATGAGCTGCGGCACTACATTTGTCTAGGACAATCATATTTAATAGATTTGCAGCTAACAAAGCAGCGATAATTAGCTTCACATACCATTAAGCAAACATTCTATTGATAAACTACAGTGTCACAGTAAAACCCTTATATTCCCATTACCACTAGGACTTTCAAGTCTACACATGCAAAACAAACTAGCTAGCTGTTATACCATCTTCGATAGTTCCAGTTTTCGCATCCTTTTTCTTACTCTTCTTTTTTGCAGCTTTTTGGAAAGGTGCAAACTCAACTATGGCAGCATATTCCTGACCTGTTAAGAGAAGAGGGAAAAATACATTAAAATAGAGAAGAAAGAGATATAAAATAGAGTATATTGCCCCTGTCCAAAGCAGGAAGATAAACCTCACAAGAAATATGCAATACTAAAAGAGACTACTTAGAGACCTTAAAAAATTTATTGTGCTTTGAAAGCCATTTAATAAAAAAAAAGTAGAAGCAGCAGAATTAATGAGCTAAACACTCTCACTACGATAACAAAACATCAAATTCAGAGACTCACAAGACGGAAATATTAGATTTAAGACTACCCATAACTCTCAGTTCAGCCACCTCAGCTACACCACACCACACGATATCCTCACCCTACAGACCACCCATTCATTGTACAAGAAAAAGGGAATATTTTAAGTCAATGCAAGTAAGGCAAATCTAAATTTTTGGCAAAATACAACAGAATGTAACACATTACAGGCAAGCTTTGAAGCTTTACCTTCTGAACAGAACGCTACATTTATGGCCACGTAAACCCAACACTGCTGTTGGATGTAGCAAACACAGGGTGCTGTTACATGGCAAACCAGCTTATTTACAAGATCTAGGTGTTATTAGAACCTTGCCATGCAACCCTCCTAAATAAGGAAGAATCTTGTGGACAGAGCTTTGTGTCACATAGGACACCTGGCTAGACAAAACATAAAACACATGTACTCGAAACAAAGTTCACGGTGGAATCCTTAGCCTACTGAAGGCGACAGAAAGGCTCTTGTTTAAGCTTTCGCTAAATATGTAAATTTAAGGTCTATTAATGAAAGACTAACAACTTTTAGTGCTACCCAATGTAAGCAATATTGAAATACAAAACTTAAACCCAACATGTATCCAGAAAAGAAGATAAGCAATGACTAAATACTTGGATGTTTAGCCAATGAATTAAAACACGTTTCCTACAGATTAATGCCTTCAGACAGCACTCACTTTCACAATTTATGACTGCAAGGAACAAGCTGTTCCTTCTTCTGAAACAAGACAGCTCACTCAGTTATAAAGTAAAACAAGTAAAAATTCAAATTAAAAATGGACCAAAAAATAAGTCACACTGTTATAAGGGCACAGAACAGGTGAGGGGAGTAGCAGAAGGTGGCATCATTAACCTCAGCCTCATTTGGTTTGGACAGCGACACCACCTAACCACTTTCACTTTTCAGAGCTTACACTCGGGTATGACAATGCAACTATGAATCTCAGTAACAGCAACAGGTTTTACATTGATACTGCTGCTACCTTGATATACGCTGAACTAGTTTTTACACATAATACACAAAATCGACTTATTTTCCACAAAGCATAAAGCATTTTCCCCATTCTTTGAAATACCACATGACATGCACTTAAGGCGCTAAAACCAAGCAAATCAGGGGTGGGATGTTAACCTGCTCACCCCCACTGCTCTAAAACTCAACCAGCACACCACACACCCCAGGGAGGATGTACACCCACAGCCCAGCCCCGCTCACTTGCCTTTGTGATCGACAAAAACATAGCCGTCAAAGCGATCCCTGAAGAGGACGATGTCTTCCTGGTTCTTAAAGTTGATGTAGGCTCTCGAGAACATGTGAGGGTACAAGCTGCAGGACGACAAGACCGACACCGCCGGGCTGACGGCGGCTCTCAGGGCCCGGCCGGCGGCGAGGCCGGTTCCCGGGAGCCCCCCGGAGCCTTTTTTTTTCCTGGAGTCATTGGCGAAGAACTCGAAGTAGTCGTGGTCGGGCAGGGGCTGGAGGTGCTCCTCCAGCTGCTCCTTCGTCAGGCTGGGCGGCAGCCGCCG
>NW_010114856.1:0-10898 GCF_000699245.1 Pterocles gutturalis | reverse complement strand
TTTTTTTTTTTTTTTTTCAGTGAGGAGTAGGGGTGTGTTTGTCCTGATGAGATTCCATCTTGGATAGCTGCATACTGTTTTTCACGAATTCCTCTTGTCAGTTTGCATTATGAGGTATAAGGGTGTAGTATTCACTATGTTTTCTAAATTGTTTCTGTAATTTTGCTATGCATGACTAAATTATTTTATTTTTCTAGAACAGAAATACTTGCATTTTAAGAGTATTAAAGGGTCTAAATAAAGTCTATAAATGCTGGGGAATAAGAAGTCCCTTCATAATTCAAGGGTAGATTATTCAGAACTGATCTTTCAAGCCAATTAACTTAATAGATTTGAATAGTATTTAATATGAAAAATAAGCATGAGAAAACATTACTCTAGTAGGATTTGAAATGACAGAAAATCCTCAACAACCCATATCTGCATGTAGCTGTGCTATCAGGTGTGGCATTACAGTGTGATTACAATCTGATTCTAAATTTAGATGACATTAAATTTTGTATTCTATTGAAGATTATGGTTTTTATAGCACATAGGACACCAGTGATGTCTGGTCTCCGGAGAGAAAAGAAAAAAAATGCACACGTTTGATTTCTTCAGCAAAATTTCATACTTGACATCAATATAACACAGATATCTTGCCTGATCAACATCAAATGCTTGTTTCTGCTGCTGTAAGTCAATAGTAGGTTTTCAATATATGCTGCTGCAGAGCAGAAGAAGTCTGGTCAGAGTTTCTGTACACAGAAAAGAGTTTCTTTACAGAGTTTCGCCTTGCCAAATCAAAGATTACGGTTTTTCTTCATGGTTGCTCTTTGGAGCTTGTTTATGAAAAAAAGATTGCTGTTGCTTCTGGAGAAACAATTTGCTTTGTGCTTGCCAGAGTACCTGAGATCCTTTTAAATACAAACATAGTTAAAGAAGAAAACATTTTTATTCTAGCAAAATAAAGGCTTAATTTACTGACTCTGAAATTGGAAATAATGTTGCAGGACAAAAAAAGAAACCGACCCAAACCAGCAAAGCACAGTTCTAGATCTCTCTAAACAGCAAGAATCTTCTTTAACTGCTCCAGAACATGAACTTGGTTACACATGTAAAGGGTGAGAGGGACCTGCGACCAGTTGCTTCTTTCTTTCTCTTGCTTCTTTCCCCATGAGTTACGTTATGCTGGAGCACATTCCAAGGCCACTTTGACTCCTTCAGTTGTAAGGATATGATGACATTGTAATTTCAATGTCCATTATGCATTTTGGACACATTTCTCCCATACTCCAAATTCACATAGATATAAAGAAGGCAGAAGCAGGAAGCTGGTTTTGGATTCTTGATCCTCAGCTACCTAGTTTTAGTAAGGCATTTTTCCTCTGTGATTCCTCATTTCCTCTTTACAGTTCTGAAGCATGATTTCAAACCTTTCAGTCTTCACTTCCAGAGGATTTGGGGGCATGAGCACAGTAAGAGGCAGAGCTAATTACAATAACATTCTGTTAGCAAACATTCCCTTAAATAAAGATAATTCTCCAATTTATCTGCCTGATGCAGAAGCCATCACACTGAAGCAACATTTTGTGATTTTTAGAGACTCCAGACAAGTTACGGTACTTTAACACTCCAGTGAGGCTGATGATGTGAATACCTTTTGTCATTTTCAGTAGTACCACATTTTTATACAAAAAAATTTAAGAGACTAAGTTAATGTAGCCATATACATTCTTAACAAGTAAATTGTGACATTTACACTGCTGATTGAATAGAGAGGATGATTTTTCCTGCTTAGTTTCTGCTACAGTACACAGATTTCCGTGATGAGTTAAAGAGAATATTTTACAGATAACCACAACAATATTTTTTTAAAAAATATTCTGGTACTGTCAGGTAATTATAATGTGTGTTCCCTAGCAGTAATGGGCACCACAGGAAATAAAACTGCAGTACAGACTTAATCAAATCTGAATGACAAGGTCATTTGAAAGTTAAATTCTTTTTTTTTTTCATATTGACAATGGGTTCCATAAAAATAATTACCTTCAAATGTAAGATAATGTGTCCAATCATTTACTCATTTTTTTCATTTTGCTAGCAGAATTTAATTATTTATGATCACTTAAGAGTAGTAGCTGTTCTAAAGCATGCATTGCTGAGATTTACAGTGTTTTTCAAAGTAAAACACTTCAGCATCTGCAGTTCAGTATGTTTGTTTATTTTCAATTTTTATCTATTCATGCCATATACACATTTAATACATGCAAGGGCTATCTTCAGTCACAACTGTTTCATTGTTAAATCTCTAAAATTTAAATAACCGACAGAATTTTCGTTCTGTGTGCCTTCAACTGGCCTCATGTCTTCATTTTCCACAAACAGAAAATGAAAGTAGTGCAGCTCAAAGGCCTGGAATCTTTGTTTGAACTAAAGGACTAAAAGAGAGCACAACTTCATCAAAGGCCAGCTCTCCCCTACTGTTCTTCTGAGTTGAGGAAATGGGTGACTTGAAGAAAAACCTCTATTAGGTGGCTATGAACTGTTTTTGAGGGGAAGGCATTGCTCAAATCTATGGGCTGTCCCAAAAGACTCCAGGACTGTATTTTTTTGTCCTTCTAGATGGAGTTATCTTTTACCTTGTTCTAAAGCCCTGATGATGTATGTGAGAAAGAAAAAAGAAAACAAAATATTTTTCCCATGATTCAAGAAGGCTGGGCCTGCTTGGGAAATATAACCTAGAAACAAATATATTCCATGTCTTCTCTTTGTTACTCCAAAGGCATTTTAGATTATGAGGAAAGGTCTTATAAACCACAATATTCCTGTCTATGAATCACTGCTTTTTAACTAGGCATATAAAATTGTTCTCACAGGCTTAGTGGTAGATGTTCATAAATATGTTCAGTCAGTAGAGGCTTAATTTAATGTCACTATGTTCACAGACAGAATTTTTGACAGAGAGGTGACCCACTGTCTGAATGAGAATCAGGCATGCTGACCTTCTGAAGTCTGATTGCAAAGTTGCAATATGCCTGAAGTTTTTGTTTTGCTTTGCTTTGCTTTCAGGGGTTTTGTTTGTTTGTTTTCCTCGAGAAGCATTGGGGTTTTTTTTTTTTTTGGTAATGCCAAATCAAATTGATTATAAAGTTTTCACTGAAATAAAACATCAGATGATTAGGTTCTCAAAACTGGGAGTTAAGCTGTAGGAGTGACATCATATTATCCAAACCAGAAGGTGACACATGCCACATACTTGCCTTACTCCCCATAACGTAATAGGAAGAACATGTACAGAGGAAATGTGGGATGTTTCTCTTTGCATCAGTCACAGTTAAGTTCTATGATACTGGGACAGACCCACTCTGAATTATTTTCCTTGCAGTTATTTCACGTTCTACGAACTACCTGTGTATGTCTTCATTACATAACAAAAAAATAAAAAAGATGCAAGATAAGTGTTACTCGTGCTCAAATCCTCTTCCTGCCTGATTCAAAGCAAGCAGTATAACATGAGATCTTCTGGATGCGATCCTGGATCTTCTGGGTGCCATCAGGTTTTAGCACATATACCTTAAGAATCCTATGAAGAGCTCACACAGGACTGGAAAATTTCTTCTTCGACATTGACAGTAAAAATCAGTCAATAATTCGGAAGTAGCCTTATGTGTTTTACTCTTCTCCTTTGTTTTTATTTGTTATAAGAAAAGCAATCAATCATATGCTCTTAACACCTAGAATTTACATGATGTAAAACCTAAAGTATGTAAAAATTGCTGAAATTTTACAGACTGAAGTAAATTTCCAAAGTTGGAAGTAAGGTTGCACTATTTTTTGCCTTCCTAATCTTAACTTAGTGGGTGCTGAAAAAACAGCAGATTCTGCTGTTTAAAATAAATAATAGCAATACATAGCAGATACTGTACTTGCCCTATCTATTCCTTCCTTATTTTTCTGTTTTTCATTTAAGTACGGGTGAAATTTGTTCGGCTATCTGTAAATCTATCAAAATGAGGTCTCCCAAGGGTTTTGGAAGGGAAAGTTGCTTCTTTTCACTTTGCAATTCAAGGTACTTTTGTGACAGAATTATACATTAATAACCAAGATGTAACCTTTGGAAAGTATGCATGTTGTGGTAACGATCTCTTCCTGTGTTCCAAAGTGTCTGCTCCCTTCATGGCATGTCTGAAGTGGATTGCTAGGCGACCTGTCTGAGCAAGGATACATGATGCAGACAAAACTAATGGAAAAAACATGCACAGAAATAAACCCAGAGCCTTTTTTATTATTATTTTTCTTTTCCTTCTACTGAAAGCTGCAAATCAAGTTAGAAAAATTTTTTAGTTAGAAAAGATTTTTCAGAAGGTATTATTTTTGCTGAATGTTTCTTCCCAACATATAATCTTCCTGATAGTATCAAAAACAAAATCTGTAATTACGTGGTAGTGGTCTGAGGACACAAATAAAGACAGCTGATACATAAGATTAACAGGTATTTGGAACAAGGCAGGCAAATTTTCCATTATACAAATCCCTTTTATGGCTTCCCATCTGTCCTGCGTTTTTCTGGTGTTCTGAAATAACTCTGAATTCCTTGACCCCTTTACAAGAATACAGCACAGATTTCATTTCAGATTTTGTCTTTATTTTTTCCTTCGGGGGAGAATTACTTTTAACTTAAACACCAAAGCCTCCTATGACACAATTTTGTTGTCTCTCAGTAGAATGTGTATACATTTACCTTTATTCAAAATTATGAGTACAGATGAATATTATACTCAATTTTATTGAGAATTCTCAATAAGTAAAATTTTAGCTTGACTTTCAAAGGAAATTAAGTGTACATGAAAGCATGGTGTAGATGTCTCTGTCTTCCCTACTAGTATTTGAACCTATTTGATAGTTTCAACTAACTTAGAATTTTAATGAGAACAGATTTACAGGAAAAGAAAAGACAGAAAAGGTGGTTTGTGTGTTTAACTCTCATCAATTCAACAGAAATTCCAAATGAAGAGAGCTATGTCCCCCAAATACAAGAAAGTTTCATCTGAAGCTTGAATATTCTTAGAAGCCAGATAAAGAAATCCATAGGAAAATGCTATTCATTTTTTTCAGATACTCACAGGTCTACTTGTTAATAGCAGTCATTAGTTTGAGTCAGGGTTACTGTGCACTATTTCTATCTTTTTTCTAATCAATTGTCTGTGTAGAGAAGATATTCAGGATTAACAGTGCTGTGTTTCCACATTGTGTGTTAGGCAGTATAAAGTGAACTAATACTCTGACAATAACCAGGAAGACCTTAAAGAAAACAAATAACATATAAATTGTGACATCTGTGAAAGAAAATTACAAAAAATTATTGATGTTTTCTATTCCATGTGTTTATTTCTCTTTGCAATTTTTAAAGGGTAAATATATCACTTGACTAGAAATGCAAAGAAGTTAGAAATAGGAAGAATACAATGAAACATTAATAGCTATTTTGTTCATTATTACCGTTTGTCACTACCTCAGCTGTTTATCACAGAATCGCAGAATCACAGAATGTTAGAGATTGGAAGGGACCTCGAAAGATCATCTTGTCCAATCCCCCTGCCGGAGCAGGAACACCTAGATCAGATCACACAGGAACGCATCCAGGCGGGCTTTGAATGTCTCCAGAGAAGGAGACTCCACAACCTCTCTGGGCAGCCTGTTCCAGTGCTCTGTCACCCTCACCGTGAAGAAGTTTTTTCTCATATTCAAGTGGAACCTCCTATGTTCCAGCTTGCACCCGTTGCCCTTGTCTTATCACTGGATGTCACAGAGAAGAGCCATCAATCCATCTGATTCAAAATAACAGGATTCTTAATCAAACTTTTAAAGTCTCAGCTAACCTGTCATAGTCATCCTTGTAGCAATAAAATGAGAAAAGTTTTCACATGTATGACATTAGGGAATTTAGTCTTCTGGTGATGATTTGACTGTTAACATCTCCACCATGTATTTGCACATAGTATATTCTAGTTTTCCAGGTAATGCATTTCATTTTTCTTATTGAATTGTGGTTATTTGCAAGCTGTTCCTCAGTACTTAAGAAAAACAGGCGATTGGTTTTCATGTTGAAATGTGCAACACAAGAGACATTAGAGGTCCATGAGTGAAGAGTTTGATCTTAATCATATTAGTATTTTTAATGTAAGTGTTCTGATACACTTTGTTTAAATATGCAGAGACAGATGGCGATGTCTTGCATTAAAGGCTGCTTCTGAGCTCTGCTTGATTTGCTCCCTAGCTGGGAAAAGTCCAAACATGGGGAGGTCCATGAAAGTGTCAGAGTTCATATTGAGCCATAGAGACAGACTGCAGGGTCCTGCCTGTTTTAGCAGTGGTGGGACAGAGAATGGAGAAAGCTTAATAAGATACAACCAGGCTCCCCAATCTGCAAATGGAGAAATGCAGCAGAGAAGGGTCATCCAGTACCATTGTTAGGAAAGTAACAGAGCATGATAATTTAATATTAGCTGCCGCCAAGGCCGGAGTATGTATGTCTCACAGTATCACTATGAACTAGCTCATCTAGTATATTTTGAAACATATCCTTTTGAGAGTTTTAAGGAAACTTAGTGAAAGAAGTGAGTTTTGGTTAGGAATGCCAGTGGGAATAAGAGGTAAAGGGATCATATTCACAGGGTGACAACAATAAACTACCCATCAAAACTTTTCCTGTCTTGCCTGTTTATTTGTTTGGGTAACACATCAGGACTTGTGAACACCAGTGCTCCAGGTGATAAGTCATTACTTCCTTACAGATATCACAGCTGTAGGACACTCATCAAGGAGTGTCGGTTAGGTCTCACTTTTCCACACCCACAGAGAAATGGGATATATATTTCAGATTGTAAAAACTGTAAAATGAGAATCAAAGCCAAGACACATCAAACACCACTAGAAGAGTTTGTAGTCTGATATATATATCTATCATGCAAATAGGACCTAGGAGTTCAACTCAAGCTCTCATCAGCTCTCTATGTGACATACTTAAAAGAAAAGATGTGTGAATATCTAACTCTCCTTCTTAGTTACACTTGCACGGTGAATTAGAAAAAATCTTGTCAAAGGAAAGAGGAACTCTAAGTGGTTTCACTTGCTGTTGCAGAGTCCTTCACTTTATTTTATGCACAGCATGTATGACATCCAGAACAAGGGAAGGACCCAACAGTTTGTGTCTGCTACAGACATGTTGCTACAATTTTGATGCACTGCTTCTCCAAGCAGAGTGGAAGCGCAGAGGGGTCCAGTTCAAAGGTGCTGGCACAGGCAGCTCTCCAGCCCAGCTCAGCGACTCATGTGCAGGTTGGGAGTCCAGCTCTGCACAATCCCGTGCAGGCTTGGGACACAAACATGCTCTTTCAGGGGATTGTGTACACAACACTTGCTGTTTTTACAGTATTTGCAGTCAGCTTTCATAGTTCCATAATTTAGAATACAGTTGGAGACTGAAATTTATTTATCAGCATTTACACTAGCACCTTCTTGTAGGTTACTTTATTTAATTTTGTTGCTTTTTTTTACATTCAGTCTCAATTGTTTGTATAGCTTGTAAAATGAGAAAAAAACACCAGCAAACAAAAGGAAGTCAGCTTCCTGTTGAAAAAGTTACAAGGAATAAAAGCACATGACAGAAAAGGATTTGTTAAGAGTAGTTTTTTATACTTTTAAACTGACACATCTGTGCATTTCTAATCTATTTTTTTAATGTCAATTCTAAGACTATGCAAAGAGGTTCTTTCAGAGGCAAAGTAAATGAAATAACATAACTAGTTGAATGGAGTATTTTGGACTACTTCTTTTTTCATATAAATCTAGACATGAATTTGTGTGATGCTTTTGCTGGTGTCTGCTCTAGGGCAGGATGTTGCAAATAAGATACACTTGAAAAACTTTTTTTCTAGTTGCATTAACAATTGTAGAAAGATAGCACATCCAAAACTAGAGAGTGGAAATTTCAATTTGCCACTACTCACATGGAAATACCAGGAAGAAGGAAGAGCACCAAGCAATGTGGTGGATAATAAGATAAAACATCTGAAACCTATCAATATTAGAATCAGAAGAACATCAGAGACATCTTCAAGTTTATAAGTTAGTAATACATAGAGAGTCTGTAAAACTGGGGATCAGTTCTACAGATATGCTAGTCAAGGAATATATAGTGATAAAAAGGAGATACAGAAATGGCAAAGCAGTATGGAAGTGTATATAAATGACAGAAAAAGTAATGATGAAAAAACTAACATAAGCTACATGGTCAAACCTCTGGGACGATAATGAAGTAAACCAACAGGATCACTGCAATTTGTATGGCCAACACAGATAAAGATAGCAGAAAGGCTTAAAAAGGAAAAGAAAAAAAAATCTTCTTAGTCATATAGTTGAATAAAAAGGGGAAAAGGGGGGCCTGCAGACAAGATGTGACTTCATTTCTCACAACCTGTAGCCTCAGAAAGCTGATATGATGGAAGTGTATCACTGGTAAGTGATGAGGGATTGGGAGTGATTACTCACTAGTTACTCCTAACACCTGAATGATATGAGGTTCAGCCAATGCAAGTTTTAGGGAGACCAAAGGGAAATATTGTTTTCATACAAGTCACTATTACACTGTGGGCCTCCTTAGAGTATCAAAAAAGTCAAAGGTCTAATTGTGTTAAAAATGTAATAGATCACAGAATCACAGAAAGGTTTGGGTTGGAAGGGACCTCAAAGATCGTCGAGTTCCAACCCCCTGCCATGGGTAGAGAGATAATATTTTGAAGTGAAGTCCTGGAGTTTGGCAACTAACACTGACCCACTGATCACTGGAAGTTTTTACCAGATGGAAGAGCATTCTCTCCTTGCCCTGTTTCTTACACATTTTTCCTCCAAATATCTGCTATTGTCCACTGCAGGATACTGTGCTAAATTGATTTTTGGCTTGAGCCCCTACAGAAGCTGTGATCAAGGAAACATTTCAGGCAAGAAAAAAGACATCAGTAAACTGACTTCGTCAACACTCTAGTTTTTCCTATGATACAGATAACCCCTCAAAGTATAATTTTAAACAGATCAAAAGGATTTATTGTTTATTTTTGAAACATGAAGTTAGGACTTTGTTATCAATGCACCAATATTTGAGTAGTAACAGGAAGGCTGATGCTTTATGTTTGAAGCTATTTGCCTATTTAGTAGAAACAAGAAACTACTTTTTTTTTTTTTTTTTTTTTTTTTTTTTTTGTGCTATAGAGAAAAGCTAAGCTCAGTAACCCAAAGTGTAAGAGCCAGACAACAGGCTCCCTGTTTATCCCTCCCTTGAGGTGGGTATCAGCAAAATATAGCAATATGGGTGTTCTTCAACAGCATGAGAAAGGGACAGTGAGTCTTGTTCATGTCAAAAGTGGTATTTGAGTATGTAAAAAGGCTTCAGACTCAACAATAATCTAAATCACTGTAAAGTTTCAGACATTCTTTAGGAGGCAAAAATACATTCAAATTACTAAGCAATAATATAGTATTTCTGAATAAATTACGCTAACAAAAAAGCAAGAAATAGAGTCTTCTGAAATAAAAAATAATGTTCATGCTCCAGGTTTAATTTTAACCAAATATTTGAACTTAATCTCTGAACAAATCAACAATTCTATAAGGAAATCAAATTCTATTCTTATTCAGACAGCCAAATGAATAATGGAACAGAATAAAACCATTCTTCTCAAGACAAATGGCCTTCTAGATCTGGGTAATAACAAATACAAGTTAATTCCACTGTGCCTTTGGCCTATATACTCTTGACCTGTTTATTCATCTTGTTAAGTAAAAATAACTAAATGTTTACATTACTGCAGAAATGATTGCTAAATAAGCTTAATTCCTTCTCATTTTGATCATTCATATCATTAACATACTTACTTAATGAAACCTGAGTCAAGAAGGCAAGTAATTTAGTTTTAGATTGGATTTTATTCAGCACTAATGAGTCAAAACAAGCAACAAATCAACCTTCAAACACTTCAGCCAATGAAAATGGCTATTACAACTGGCACCAAACTTTTACCGATTAACTGGAGATTTCATAATGTTTGTAGGTAAATGGTGTTGTGGTCTTCATGGACAGTAAGAGTGAATATCTTTTATGAGCACATATTTCTGTATTCAGGCTACATCCGTATGTTTATCAGTTGCCCATAAGGCCCTCTTAAAAATGAGATGTTCCATCTCATGAGGATATCATGGAAGCACAACTTCAGGTACAATAACTACTTGCCATCGCATTCAGTCGTGTAATGTGAAAGATGTTAGTTTGCCTGCACTGTGTGTGTAATTCAACAGCAAGCTTATATAGCCTTGGCTGGACCTTCTCTTGGGCTTTTAGTTTGTTCCAATTAATGACTCTTTGCCTACCAGTGAGGATGAATACTGTGACAGATAAATAAAGTCATTTTCAGAGTTCAACATTTTCCAGAATTGCTAATCAAAGCTGTCTTACACAAAGACATTTCTGCTGTGCTTTGGCCATTGAACACTAGTAAAAGATTATATATACACAGGCCTCAAATAAATAATTTTTTGACAAGTACCCTCTATAGCAGTCCTAAATAGATATTTTTTTTATAAGTACCTACCCCTGACATCCATTGAGGTTAAAAAACCCTTCTAGGATGATGTAATATTATGTTCCTTACTTTCACAGTAATTTCATACATCAAAAGTGTGTGTGTGTGCCCGCATTTGTGTGCATGTGAGTATGTATTTGCCCCAACATACAAATATATATGCATATGCATAGCCAGGGTCAAAACCATAACACACAAAGAATCTGAATGTTCTGCAGATTCTCTCCAGTGAAGATTAGGAAAGATAAGGACTTTAAAGAAATTATTTCTGAGTTTCATTTC
>NW_010114855.1:0-5280 GCF_000699245.1 Pterocles gutturalis | reverse complement strand
CGGTAGCTCAGGGCTGGCTAATTCCCTCCTCTCGCCAGCTGGGCTCCTCCGGGGGAAAGGAGACAAAGGGGAGCAAGAGGGGGATGCTGGGCCCGAACTAGGGCAGCACATGTTGCATTTGCTACTGCTACTGCTGTCTAACGGGGGGAGAAATGAAGTGAAAAAAACAACAGGAGAAAAAAGCACACCACCCTTGTATTATTTACTGCTTGGGCTTACCGGCTGGAATCAAAATAATCTAAAATGTCCACTTTGCAGAAACTATTAGAAAAATATATGCATTTGAAGTATCTGTCCTTTTTCAGCCAGACCACTCATGCCTTGTGCTGGGCAGCGGCACACAGAGGAAGGGCTGCACCGGGGAGAACTCGGAGCACTTAAAACGGCTCCAGTGAATAAAGCGTCATTGTTCAGCTGTGAAACCGTAGATGCAGCGGGCCAAATCCAGTGGTAACGCAGGCTGGGCCAACCGCTTTAACTTTGTTACGTCCATATGTGCTCCTGCCAACCATTACATTGGCCCAGCGTGCAAACTGAACAAATCTTTTAGGTCTTTTTCCTCTGGAACGAACCGATCTACCTCAAAATGCACTCGAACATTCAAACAGGCCAGTTCCCGACCAGCTGCTGCTCTTCAAACATATTGGGCAATTCAAACAACAAAATCAAAGAAAGCTGGTATTACTTTGTGAGTGATGCACAAAGACGTTGCTGTGCTAATATAATTTGGATTCAAAAAAATTAACATTTCTCAAATTGAAAAGCCGGATTTGTAATAAAAACGGAAACATTTACATAGACAGCTGAAAGCAAAGATTGTCTCCTTTTGTTAGCTTGATTTAGATCCTTCAACAATTTTTCATGTTTAACTTCTGGATTCTTTTTATTCTTCTGTTTTCTCATATGTTTACAATTTTTAAAGAATTCAGAAACTTTAAGCCCCAGAAATAACCTACCTTGACTTCCTTACAAACAAGATACTAAATTACTAAACGCCTAAACTGAAGAAATTAGGGAAAACTCATTATCATTAATCTCTTTATGGAATGAAAAATAGCCCTGTTAATTTTAAATTGCCATATTAAATTGAAGAAAAGACCTATAATGAACTGAGAAGGAAATTCTAGGGTATTTTACCAGAGTAATATTTTAGTGGGAAGATATATTTTAGATGTGGTGTGACATGTCTGGCAATGATGGTTAGAATAATAATTCTACATTAATGCAATCAAAGGAATGTAGCAGAATGAGAAAAATCACTTTCAAAAAGGAGATTAAAGTCATTAAAAATGGCTAATCCTGCAAAGTGGGACTGTTCTAAAATAGAGAATCACATGGCTGGTGCAAGGCTTTTGTCATTTGCGCATAGGAGAATCAAAACAAGTATCAAAAGGGTAAGAAAATTCAATGAAAAGTTTAATTAGGAAAAAAAGAGCATTAATGAAGCTTCAGGATGTCAGCAGTCCTCAGGATATATGTACAGGTCACGAAGCTTAAAGGGCCAAACTTGATAATCAATTCCAAAGTGGTACAGTAATTTAGCAACTTAATGTTCAGCACGTTCACGGGACTGCAAGCATTTATCATCATCACTGAGGAGCTAATTCCAGTCTCAATGCATTCAATAAATGTGTTTTTCCTTCTAATAAGAGCAATTTGGCCAAACTGCAGTATAAATCATACTTCATTCTCTGTTATCTTCCAGGTATCATGAGCCAAGCTCAGAAATATACTCGTGAAGCTAAAACAATAAAATGAAGTCTTAAAAAAATGTGATCTCTCTTAGAAAGCAAACAGCACATCACAGATTGCCATGAGGAAGCAGCACTGTCATTTCAGCATAAACTGATGATATTGATATATTTATTATTTCAAGGTTATTTTGCTAACAGTAATAAAATCGCCCAGACAACATTTCACAGTCCCTGCAAACACCTTCCCCCACCACCCTGCTCAAAGCTAGCTAGAGACATTACACTCCTGCCAGACTCTGACCCAAACCACATTTGAAGCAGTTGCAGAGGGACAGTTTTGCTCAGCTACCCAGTCACCTGCATGGCCCCAGCCCTGGGGTCACCATTTGTGGGCAGGGGCTGCACAAACCCGGGCTACCCCCTAGCTGGCGACTGCTTCTCTTAAGAACTAAAGGTTTATGCAGGGACCCCGCTTATTGCCCCAGACCTATAGTTCATCCTTGCCTAAACCCTCTAGTTCACCAATGCAGAGCACCATCGAGTTCCCCTCCAGTGAAAAACCTCCCTACTCCACCTCTCCGATGCATGAGGGGCTCAGAAGAGGTTGCACAACCTGCCCAGGCATCAATGCAGTATCCCAGGGTTTGGCCAAAGAGGAAACTCCTTTCCCGAGCCCAGAAAGCATCTCCATACAGGACAATAAACTAAGGAGGTTAGATTTGGAAGGTGCTCTTATTCCATCAGGTTTATTCCTCTAGCACAGAGGTAGTACACAAGAGAAATAGTTAAACTAACAAAAAAACAAAACAAGACAAAACAAAAATCAACTGAGGAAAGGACTGCTGTTTAAGTTCAGACTCCTGGTTCTCTAAGCCTCTCCATAGCACACAAGTTAAAAATGGTCAAAGCACTCAAATTGCTTTAGGCTGTTGAGAGCTGATGGAATTCTAGCACCCAGAAAAGTAAGCTACTTTGGAAAAAAAGCTAGGCATCATAAGACACGCTTCTGAACTGTGTTTCAGTTCCTCATCTCCATAATAGAAAAAAAGCCATCTGCTCCTCAAGGGCAGATTGTAGGGCTTACTTCTGCATAGCTGTAAAAAGCCAAGACATCCTTAGATGGAAAGCCTGATAGAAATGCCACCAATTTCAATATTTATTATTATCATAGATGCTTAACTATGAGAATACAGCACAGAGACTGAGGACTGAGAAATCTTCAGTACTGGTCACAGCAAATTTTGCATTGCTTTGCTATGTACTAAAGCCAAGGATAGATCATTACAATGGATTATAGTAAGAACCTCACACAGCATATGCTGCTCGTTTACACTGCAGTGCTGGTGTGAAATAATGTAAATCAAGTTTACATAGCAAATGTTTTAAGTTTCAAAATCTGCAGTACACTGCTACAGCTTTTTACTTAAATTTTTTTGTTGGAGTGTTTAGCCCCATTTTTCTGCACATTTCTCACACAGTTATAACAAAGTAAACAATAAAAACTGTCACTAATACTCCAAACTCAATTTTCTATGCATATATTAGCTTCACTGAATTTTTTTTTGTTGTGTCACAGAAGGCAATAGTGGACTGTGAGCCACCAGCTCTTGTGGCAATGAAAGCCTTTTTCTGCTGACACTGCACCTATCTCTGAATGGTATTGTAACTGCCGGGCTCTGACTGAAACCCAGCGTTAACGCACACTCAAACACCCTTCACTAAACAATGGAAAAAGATTTCTACCATTTATAATTATCCCCACAAAAACATCACACAGCTGTCCCTCAGAACTGGTCAACCCACCCTTAGCCAAGGCATAAGGAGGTGCCCTGGGAGCTCTGAAGAACTCTGTATGCAGCTCCCGTCTTCCACAACATTAGTGTCTTCACAAAACCGTCTTCATGGCTTTTTATTTTAAGGTACTATGCCATTTTATGTATATATATGTATATATATAAAAACATATATATAAAATGTTCAAAGCAAAACCAAAATCAGATTAAAAATGAAGAGGAGCTAATATAAGTGGCACCACAGGCAGTGCTTTCTTGACTATCTGTGACTGGAGAAAAATGCAGCTATACCTAATTATACTCTGATGTGGTAAAATTTTTTGCTGGACTAAATTACCAACAGTTAGTGAATCTTTTTCCAACTTCACAGCTTTACACTGCCATTTATTTTTAAGTGAAGTTTTTAAAAAAGAAAGATGTCTGGCTCAATGGAAAGTATATATAATCTGATTTTTCTTCTCATGCAGCAAGTAACGTGGTATTTAGAATACAAAATTCACACAAGATGTAGTGCAGAATTTCAAACATTAAACTTGCTGGGATGTCTGCCACAGATAAACTGTTACACACACATGGTTTAAACCTCACTTTTTTTTTGTTTAAACTTTTCTGTAGTGATCAAAGATACATCAAATTATTCTTTTTTATGCAGGTTAAAAATACACACAAAGATGTCTATTGAAGCTTACTTGATATACAGAACTTGCTAACCCAGAGTAACACATGCCTGAGCCCTTGTCTCCTGTACCTCCCCGAGATATCAAGACTCAATAATGACCATCAGGAGGATGACATGATTCTATACAGACAACAAAATCAGGAAGTTATTTTTAAAATTATTTTTTCTTATGTCAAACAGTCTGTATTTTGCTGGTAACAAAAAATTAACATATCATTAAATAAGTTATTTCACACTTCAATTAATAGGATAATAAGGGGTAGAGGAGAAAGTTTTATGTTAGATCTAGGAATAACCTAAATGCTTTCAGAGCTGAATCACTGTTTTTCTTCACTCCCTTTGGAAAAGCAGCAGATACTATATTCTGCTGTGCATCATGGACTTGGGACTGAAAACAGCTGCACTCTAATTACATGTAAAGTGTACCAAAACATTCCTTTTATCACAGACTGTAAATCTGTTAGCATCTGTCTCTCCTTTGTTTCTTCCACAAGATACAAGCTTGTTTCTACATTTTTCTCACCTGTAGCGGTGATTAAAATTCATTATAAATGAAAGGAGTGAACACTAAAACAAGTTCCTCTGTGTACAGTTCTAAACTCAAATTAGAAACAGCTGTTTGCTAATTCATGCAGTGATGTTTTGTTGTGCTCTGTGAATCAATAATAACTCACCCTATTTCTACCAAAATGCCAGCATTATACATATATCTTGCTTAGCAATTTGCTCTTCAGAAATGTTCAAATGCACATTCTGTCTTTTTAAAGCGAGGTTAGAGGATGATACCAGCAAAATTGCCAATGAATTAACAGAAAGACCTTAACAGCTTGCTGCTGGTGCTTTTACCCTGCCACCTAGAGGGTCCTGTGCCACTCTTGCTTGCTTTCATACCTACAGAGCATTTAGTCAGAATGCATGTTGTAAGACAGATATAAAAGAATAAAACTGTGTACGGGGTCACACGCACACATCATGGATCATGGATCATTAGAGAACACTATAAAACTGGAGTTTCAGCTACGACACGTACCACTTTCTAACATAAGGAATGACAAAACCCTTAACAAAATAATCCTAGTAGAATAATTATTACTTATTATAATTAGTTATAAAA
>NW_010114854.1:0-5873 GCF_000699245.1 Pterocles gutturalis | reverse complement strand
CATCTTGCAGGTCATGCCTGGGCAATGGTGGCAGCCAGGAACAGGTCCAGGCTCCTGAGGGAAGATCTGGGGTTACTGTTTCATGTTGAAGTTTTGAGTTTATAGGGTGCTGGCCTTCCTTTTTCTGTGTCAGTTGGATGAGTTGCAATAGACGTTCCCCTGTCCAGATTTCGGCAAGCAGCTTTTTGGTCGTATCTGTACTTTATGAAGTCTATCAGAGAATCCTGAAGAGTCTGAGATGGAGGGTGGCAGCCTTGCCTCCATGAGGCAGCCTTTGCAAGGGGACTGACAGGCATGTCTAAAAGCTGAAAGAGATGATCACAAAATCCAGAAAACCAGCTGGCCATTTAAATTTTTTTATATACTTACTGCTGGCACCCACACTTTCCTTCTGTCATTAACCGTATTTAAATTATCCCTGGCATGACCGTCAGGACATAAACCAGTTCCCCCTCCAGCGCAACTTTCAGGCAATAGCATTTCTCTCAGATGTCCTCTAATAAGTGTGTAGCACCCACTGGTTCTTCAGCACATCTCACATGAAGTCTTTCCCAAAGTGTTAAGGGAAATACAAGCTGGAAGGCTCTCTTAACTCCACCAGCAGACTCCCTTCTACCTCGAGAAAGTCAGTTGCTGTTAACTCCACCTGGAAGCACTGGCCTCTGCAGCACCTCTCTGACGTTATGCTTCTCTGAAACATCAAGATATGGTATTAGGAGCATCTTCTTGTCTAGTTAGGGTCCTGGCAGCCTGTGCAATGAATCTATATGACTCAGATTTTTGTTTGCTTATTTTCTAAAGCAATTTGGGTTCTTCCTCCGCTTGCATCTACAAGCCTCCATTTTTTTTCAAAAAGGGCTGTTCCCATTTATTCAAAAGGGAATTTTGCCTAACTGAAGATTGCAATATCAGGGTGGGTGTTTATGGTTCTCACAGATGTCTTTACCACACACAGAGATTGGAAATTACAGTGACACAACCTCTGGGAAATGACATGAGTTACATTAACCATAGAAAAACTTCTTTTAGGAATTAGACAGTAGAGAAAAACAGTGAGGAACTGTACTGTCAGGAGCATATTGGAACTGGCATAAAAACAAATAGTGTCATGCATCTTCCATTCTAAATCCTACGATTTTGTTTGTTCAAGCTTGTATATACACAAAAATCTCTGCTAGGTTAAAAGAATTTGTGATGACTGAAATCACTATAGCACCAGTTGCAAGGACTGGAAGGGTTCCTGTTACACTGCTTACTGGATTTGAAGTATTATGTTACAATATTAGGAAGAACAAATTTTCTTAGATCTATAAATTGTAAGACATGAAAGAATAAGAATAATATTAATTAGACCATAGTAGGACCATGAAGCCCTGCTAACGCTAAAGAGGGGTCAACAGCAGATGCTTAGGTAAGAATGTAAAAAAACGAGCAGCATTATTGGTGCTTTTTCCTACCATTTTGGTATCGAGGAGTAAGAATTTCCTGCAGTATTGCAGATGTAGTTTCCTGTACAGTGACCTGTGACACTTTTTTGTCTTCCAGTACTTTCAAAATAATGTTTTGGATTTCTTACAATGTTGTGAAGTTATTTAATGGAATTACCCCATGGCCTCATTTCTGAGTGGCAATTGCCAACTCAGAGCCCAACATCATAAACATACAATTAGGATTTTCCTCCTCTGTATCATTTTAGATTTACCTGTACTGAAATTGGTCTGTCATTTTCAGCGTCAGTCATTTAGTGATAACACCTTTCTGCATTTCTGCAGTCAGCTGGTGTCTCTATTGCCTTGCAGTGCTTGGTATTGTTAACAAATGTTGACAACCCATATGCATAGTATCTATCTCTTTATAGATATGGTGAACATTGTGGCCCCAAGCAGAGCTTCATAGTGACGTCCCAGAACATGAAAACTGAGTAAGTATTCTTACCCTTTATTTTCTAGACATGTAGCCATGTGGGGGCCTTTACTCTTGTCCATTTTAGTTTGCTTCTTTAAGAATGTCTCACAGTAAGACCTGCCAGATGCATTTTGTAAATGGAAGTAGATTATATCAAATGCATCTTCTTTGCCCACACATTTATTAGAAGTATAATCAGAGAATTCCAGCAGATTTGTGATACTTGGCCTCTGTGAAGGCTGTGTTGAGAGTACCTTTAGAAATCATGAATTCCTACCATCTTGTCCCATCCAGTTGTTACCAGTCTTTCTTCCTTTTACTCCATAACTACTTCTGACATTGTGAGTTGAGACATATCTTCCATGTTCTCAGCACAAAAAAATGTTCTGATAGGTATCAATGTGTCTTTTTTTTTTTCCCCCACAGCAAATGCAGTTGCAAAATAGGCTTAGTTTGTGAAAATGTCTGTATTTGATTCTTTTCTCATTTACAACAGGTCAAGCTAAGAACAACACTAAAATCAGTTGAGTTAATCAGTGATCATTTTAAAGGAAAAGAAGAGTTGCAAATCTTGAATTTTCCAAAGCATTTCTGTGACCTCTAGATCCAAGAATCCCACATCTGTTGGTCTAGCAACCCCAGGATGTGATCCTACCACAGACTATGATAAAGAAGAATTTCAGCCTAATGCCCTTTCTGATCCCCATTCAGAGCATAACAAATGTGTGACACATGTTCAAGGCTACAGAACAAGACTTGGGTCTCTAGGACTTTGTACCCAAATACTTACTTGCCCCCCCACCCCTGAACCCAAATGAGGGGACCGTGCACCCTTTGGCAAAGAAACTATGATCCAAATACTCACTTGTACCAACCAGAATCCAATCAGTTCTCCTGTTCTAGACACACAATTTTATGGAAAACATAGGTTTTGGGTGTCTTGTTTTTCACTAGGGTCATCCAGATGACTTCCAAAATACACGGTACAAAATTACCAGAAGCATTTGAAATTTTAGGCTTGTAATTCTTGCTTTCAGCTGGAGGAATACTGGGAAGAATTATGTTACTGAAAATAACATGAACATATCTCAATACATCATGTAATGTACGTAACAAAATGTCTTCCTATTCTTCAGGCAATACCAGCATTTCAGGCTTTCCCTTCATATGGCCCATCCATGAACATGATACTGAACTGGCTAATCTAGTTTGAAAGGCTGAGGCACTCGTTCTTTGCTTATAAGCTTTTACTGCAAGCTCAGCAGTTGAACAGAGTATGTTAAACTTAAAATGTAAAAATGGAAAGATTTGAGGAAACTTTTTCTTCCCTATGTCACTTTTCAGACTTCTGGCACTAGTTCATCTGTTCTGGATCACAGATGAAATAATTTAAATGAGGAATGTATGAGAATGTAATTTCTGCTGTGTGGATATAAACAGAATTCAGAAATAAAATTTATGAAGCTTCTCAGACTGTATCACTTGCAAAATTTACAATTAGTGAGGCAAACCAAGCAAAATTGCACCTCTTTTGCAAAGAGTAAAAGCAGATTGCTTTTGAGCAGACTAGTTTCCCAGATCATCTCAGAAAAGCGACAGTGAGCTCTGATATTTGAACTGTGAACAGTGGAGGAAATAAAAACAAATCCTCTCCCCGTCCAATTTTTTAAACTAATTTGGGAAATAATTCTGCCTCCACGCTATAGAAAGAAAGTGCAAAGAAAGTGCGTGTAAATGAGAGGTAAGTAGAGGATACCTGTCATATGACTTTATTAGAACATAGTAGCATAGTGTCAACTTGTAGGAACAATAATTGTCATACCTAATTGTACGAATGCAGTATCTGCTTAGAAGATATATTGACTTTTATTAAATTCTTCAGAATTATGTGCCTATGAAAGATGCAAAAGGTGATGTATTTAATCTCAGCCCCTAAGGAGGTGCATCTTTGCAGCTTTGCATGGGTGTTTTGGAGGTACATTATCTCAGCTGTATACCTAGGAGTCTGGCTTTGTTCCCACTTTCTTCTCTGACTCTTCCTCACCAAAACACAATGGAGACCTTTCCTGTTTCCTTTTTTTAGCTGACACGTACAGGAATATCTCCTTCCCCAAAGGAATCTGATTGTGATCTTGAGCTGTGTAGCTTGCTGGAGTCTTCTCTTTATGCAGCAGAAGTCCCATTACATTTTCTCACTAACCAGAAGAACTGTTAAATCAGAAGTACTCAGAACAGTTGGGATGCTGTTCATGATGAGTGAGTGGGTTCCCACTATGAAAAAGAAAGGTCCCATTACTAGTGTTGCTCCACACTGTGACCTTGTTTAGAAATGCTGGAGAAGTAACTGCAGACCCACAGTGTCTTCTTAACTTTGGTGAAAAGGGAAGGGCTGCAGCTTTCCTTTCCCTGAGAGTCAGCTATATAATATATAATAGTCAAAACTTTGAAGTAAGCAACAACTGGGATACATATAACAAGGGTCATCCTAAATGCTCACATCATACAAAGAAATGCTCTGTGGGAATGAAAACTGTTAGGTTACAGAATCTCTTCTAAAAGTAAGCAGGAGGAATGCTGACCTGCAACACTGACAGTTGGCAGGCTATAAAATATACTGAAACTGTAAATAAGAAATGTAAATAGAATCATATAGTTATAAGGAGACAGACTTCATTACCCACTTATTATTCTTCCTCTCTGACTTCAGTGATTCTTGCCTAAGTTGTTACTCTTCCTATTATTCATGACCTCAGGATTCGTTCAGAAACAGAAAATAGGTCATGTTAAGACAGAGGATGAGGAGAAATTGATGGCAATATGAGGACAAGATTTTTTAAAAAAAGTGGATAAAGCTTTCTGTAGTCTCATTCGACTGTTAGCAGATGGCAATGCACTTCCATTCTTGGCAAATTATTTTAGCAGGCTCTCTGAGCAAATGCATACGGGGGCGGAAGTTATGATGCAGTTCTAAAGTACAAAAATCACTTATAACTCAGGCTTTATATATTTTAAGGTATTACGAGCAGCTGTGAAAACACATATTTATTTTGCCTATTTGCCTTAGCTTCAAAATTTGTAATTGGAATGAGAAATCACAGGGTGTTCCCTTTCTGTTTCCTTTTTTAAGGATTTGTGTGCAGGGCTTCTTTACACCTGTGGATTCCAGAGCTGTAAGTAATGCAATAAAAGTCTGATCCAAATCTCACTGAAATTGGCAGGTGACTTTCCATGGGCTTTACAGGGCTTTCTGATGAACTTTCTCTAGCTTTGGTTCAAGCCAGATGCTTTACTGTTTTCACATCTACATGAAAAACTTTACCTATTTTGAGGGTCATCTTTAGAACCTGGGACAAGAGTTACGTAATTTTTGGGATCTGACATACCCGAGTCAAAGTTGCACGTCTGCAGCTTTGCAGAGTTGCAACTCTGTCTTCTGGGGTTTAAGCTGAAGTAGAAATGACAGCACGAGGGGCCTAGTGTCTGGACTGAAATACATTTTAGGAAGATGCTGAGATTTTGGACTGCATTCCTCTGAACATGCACTGAAACACAGTGTGCCAAGAGAACTTGGGGTCCCACCCATCCAACTGGGGAGTTTTGGCAGTGATAGACTAGAGCTTTCTGACTTGGTTCTTGGATTGGGAGACATAAGTGTGCTCCATGATCCTAGTGTGAATGCTTCTGCATCTTGCTATTTTTGTATTTCCCTCATACAGTCTACCATCTGCTTCATGCCCTTTGTTTAGCTACTGAAAGAAAGAGATCATTTCAATTCTGAAGTGGGACTGTAGAGTGATTCATGACCAGGTATAATAGGAACAGTTCATTCTTAACTGTCATGGTTTTGACCCTGGCTAGCAGCCAAACATCACAATAACCACTCGCTTACCCTCCCCCCTCCCGGGGATGGGGGAGAGCATTAAAGGGATAAAGAGAAAGGAGACTCGTGGGTTGAGCGAAGAACAATT
>NW_010114853.1:0-14636 GCF_000699245.1 Pterocles gutturalis | reverse complement strand
CATTCTATGATTCTATGATTCTATGACCTGCTCCAACAGGTTGGCATCCTTCTGGTGTTGGGGGCCCAGAGCTGGACGCAGCACTCAAATCTGTATCTTTTACCAGTCATTTCTCTCAAAGGTTGGTGCGTGCCAATACCCACTGTGACCACTACCTGCAGAGCAGCTCCAGCTCTGTTGGCGTGTAGTTCCCCAGGTGGTCCTCCTGAACTCACAGCTTGGGTTCAGTCCTCTGAGACCCCAGGCTGGGATACCAGAGGGACCAAGAACCAAAACAAAGAACATAAGAAAAACCACAGTGGCAGATACTGTAAATTGCAACCTATTACTCCATAGCTCAGATTTTTTACCCTGATCCACTGAAAACTCCTGCCCTGTAGCATCAATGATGAATCCTAACTCCTTGCTTCTTAACCCATCAATCCGTACCCAGAGTGACGGAACATTGTGGTTCAACTGAGTGGGAGTCAACGCAAATGTCAGCCAAGGAGTATTTGAGAAATACTCTGACCTCTCAACAGATGCATGTGCTCAGTTAACTCCCACCTAACAATTCCTCTTTCTGCTCAGCACCATATGATGGAGCAGTGTCTGCACACACCAGTTCTTTAATGCTCTGCAGATGGGCCATGTGATTCTCTCAGTCTGTAGTGTATTTCTCTGTGTTGAACACTCTGCATTGAGGGGAGGAAGCTTGTTCTCCAGCCCATCTCTTGCTGTTATCCCAGAAGCCTGAATTGCATTGTTGCTGCTTGATACAGGTTTCAAGAAACATTTTGCAAGACAAAGTGTATGAAGGATAAGGTGGTGCTGAAGTGGAAGAAAAAAAATGCAGTTTAAAAAAGACTAATTAAAAAAGAGAGAAGAAAATAAATGAAGCAAAGGAACAGAGAGAGGAGAAGAATGAAAGGAGGATCATGGAGAGACCACAGGGGAACTGAGGAGGGTGGCCAGAGCTCCGTGCTAAAGTCACATGTGGGGGTGAAGGAGGAGCAGACAGAGAGGCAGAATAAGTAAGGAAGGAGAGACAGCAGGTAGAAATAGGAGGAAAGGGAGGAGAGGGTAAAAGGGGAGGAATGACAGAGGAAAGAGGAATGGAAAGGAAGCAAGGATAGAAACGGTAAAGACAGAAAGAAACAGAACTGCCTACAAGGCTTCCATGAGGAGGAAAAGTCTGAGGGACCCAGGAGAGGAAAAGAACAGAAAGGACACAGGTGAAAAGGAGATCCCCAAAATTTCCTCTTCCTCACACAGCATCACTTTCTGACCTACACAAGAGGTCCAGCCTGCCCTTGGATTGCTTCCCTGTCTATGCATAAGTTCTGAATTTGGTCCTTTGTATTGTAGTGGCTCTGGTGCTTTGTTCTAAGAGACATTTGTTTTCATGGTCAATCCCAAGGGTTCCTTTAGATCCAAGAAATCTAAGCAACATTTATTGAAAATGTGAAAGCAGAAACCAGCATATTTCTAAATTAAGAGCATATTTGAGCAGGATGAGGAAATCTGAACAACAACAAAGATAAATTTCCTTTTGTATTTCTTATTCAGTGAAGATGCAAGCAAAGTGTAATGAGATTTTTTTTTTTTTAGTTTTTATTTCATTTGTTGCACCAACAGTTCATCTGCAGTCTTGGCTGATACACCACAGTTTAATATTTTCTTTAATCAACACATTGATAGCAAAGGCTTACAAGAGAATGCTGGCTTCTTATTGTCTTTTTTTGTGGTTACCTTTACAGTCACTCTTGGGGTGGCTAAAAACTAATTATTTAAATACTTGTCAAAAATCTTTAATCTTTAGTCTAAAGGTTTGTATCTGTGCATGAGAGAGAAAAACACAGAGAAAAAGACTGCAAGAAATATGTTCATCAAATCTTTGGAAGCTATGGAACATATCAGAGGTTCAGACTAGAACTGTTTTCAAGGCTGTAAATGTTGGATGATCTGATGACAAGAAGTTTGACTTCATTAAACTTGAGTAGTCATCCAGAAAATTAATTGGAAAATAGCTGATGACAAGAAATGCCTCACGCTTCAGATTTTCAGTGGTGCAATAGAGAAAGTAAAGGAACAATTTCATCACATGCTGTCCTTAATACAAATTGCAAACTGCCATGGAGGGCTGCCAGGAGAGGCTAGGAAGGGGCTTCACCTGGGCACAGATGGGAGAGAGGGAGAGGACCAGCTACAAACCCACACGCTGCTTGGAGGAGGATGGGGGAGAGGGACTGGGTGAAGAGGAGGCTGACCCTGAGGTTGCCCAGCCAACCTGTCTGACAGGCAGTGCCTGCTGCATTGCTTCAAGCCTGGAGACTTTTCACTGCCCAGAACCTACATCCTGGCAGTAAGCAGCACAGCCAGTCCGTCTTGTGCTTCTCAGGACAATTTCTGCCTGGAAGGCTTTCACATTAAGCCAGGTGATACAGCTATAAATGCAAGAAAATGACAACTGGTGTGGATTTACTGGTTGCTTGCAGTGCACACTGGGAGGAGGGTGTGTGTGAATTAAAGATTTTTTTTTTTTTTTTAAACTCTGGAGCCTCTGCTCTGTTTTACCTTTTCAGAATAGAAAGAAAGGTTAACCATCTCCTGAAATCCATGACATGCAGCTTCCCAGGGCTCAGTGTGCTCTTCACAGTGAGAAACAGGAAGCAAGGCACCAGTATGAGCCAGCCCTCTCTGTGAAGAGATGGTCCAGATGCAATTTGTAGCAATTGCTCTCTGTATTGAATAGCATTGCCAGTTTTGTTCTGAACCAAAGAAAACACAGTTGAGAGAGACCTAGCAGGACATCTCATGCCACATCAAGACACTGGTGACAATGCTTTGCTGATGGTATTTTCACATGTTGCTCTTCATACATTTAGATTATAGTTAGCTTCCATCATAATTTTATTAATAGATGATTTTTAAATAAGAAACAATGAAAACAAAAAGTCCATGTATTTTAGGGAAGTAAAAATTAAATTCTGACAGGGAATTCATTGTATCACAAGGTTTATTTATATTTATCATCTTTCACACACATTTCCATGAGCAAAATTCAGTTGATGCTGATCTACTACATGGTTCTATCATGCTACAGGATTTCACAAAAGAGTTGCCCATTGCTTGAGTGTCTGCCATGAATACAAGGGAGCTGACTGTTTTCATCCTAACCCCTATGTGGTTGTAGTATATCATAAAACTATGAGATAATTGGATGTGGCTGACAGCCTTTGTTTTGAAGATAACAATGAGTGGAATACAAATGATCCAGGTGGAAGTGCAAAGGCAAAACTACATGTGTAAACTTGTAAAATGCCTTCTTGTGCTATTCTTAACATTGTCTTCTGGTGAACTTTCAACTCCGTTTTTTAAGAACAGCATTTAATAGATAGTGAAGTATGTTACATTTGCTACAGGAAAATGCATACAGATGTTTCTGCATGTGAAGATAATGTCCTCTCTCCAATATCCTTTTGTGAATTTCCTCCAATAAACACTCAGTGCTGTGGTAAATAGCAAAACCTATGTTTATTCAGATGACCTAACAGGCAGGCAGATTTCTGTTCCTGCAGAAAGATGTCTACCTTTCTCTAAAATGCTGTGCAGACCAGCTGTGTTCTGGTTCCCTGGGAACATTCAGCCAGTGCTCGAGAGCAGAGCCTGGGACTATAACAAGCAGAATGTGGATTTAGAAAGTAAGCCAGACTTGAGAGGGGAATGGAAGCATCACTTGATCACGTCTCATTCCTGTGAGAGTCAACTTACAAATGCTCTCACAGGTAGTGGGTTAAGGTGCTCTGAAATAAAAGTGTGGCCAGTTCCTTGAAGCAGGGGCTGGCAGTGCAAAGGGTGAGGGATATGAGCTAAACTGTTTGCAAAGTGCTGCTACCATTTCTCCTTCCACCCCAGCCTACGATGCAGTGAGTGTGTTACTGTGATACTCCGTACACTGTAGAATTTTTCCTTGTGCTCTTTGCCTTAAAAACCTGTCACAAGGGTTCTGCTATGTGGGCTGAATGCACATCTGGTTGGGTGCCAGGTTTAAATGCGGTGCTTGGGTCCGTTTCAAAGCAGGGCTCTAGCACTGTCAGATCATGACTTTGTGGGCTCAGGCACAGAGCAAGACTCTGGGCAAGCCTCAGCATGGGCCGTTCCAACTGGTGCCAGGCTCAGAGCAGCTTTTCCATCAGGTTTAATAAGTATGGGCATGAACAAACAGATGGGACCCCCTCTGTACTGCAGAGGTACACAAGGACTGGCTTCCATGAGCAGGGAGGAGAAATGGTGGCTTGCCAGCACTGAGTTAGGGCAACCATTAGCTCAACTTTAATTCATACTAAGACATCAGACAAGGGCATAGTTGGCCTCAGAAACAAAGGAATGTATCTGTGCTTATTGGCTGACTTTCTGAGTAATGAGGAGTATGTGAATCCAAGATAGGGATTTCAAGAACAGGGTAATGCTGGTTTTATGGACCAGATAATTTTTCTTAATTTTATTTTTTTTCATGGGTGAAGCTAGGATCAAAGTACCTAATGTGTAATCCAGACATCTGTATTGATGTAATGGTTTAGGCCATCATCAGAAGGAAAAATGTTGATCCATGCATTGTGAAAAGTCAGCAAACTGTAAGTTTTAGAGTGAGGGATCTTATGAAAGTTGAGTTAGGAGCAAGTGCATAATCTAAACTTTAAAGCTCAGTCAGCAAATTTGGTTTATCCACTGTTTCTAAAAGTGGATAAAATCTGTCCTGCCGAATAGAGCCACAGAAGTTATATGAAGTGCTTATATCCTAGTTGAGTTTCACCATCCTTGTATAAGTTTTCTGAGAACCTGTTCACAGTAACAGAACAAGGTTGGCAGCCCAGGCTACACACATCTGTTTCCAGGAGCATGGTAAAGCTGCAGTTTGCATCACAAAGTGAGTTACATGAGTTCTAGAAAGTTTTGGGCACTGATTTGGAAGGAAAAAAGGTATTAACACGGGTTGTTTTGTAATGGTTTTCAGATTAATTTAGTTATTTACTGTGAAAACAGTTTCATACTGAAATTCTCAGCAAAAGCAGGGAGACTGAAGGGTTGTCATAAAGATTTTTGACTACGTAGAGTTGTGGTGAAGTTTGTGGTGAGTAGCAAACTTGCCCCCAAAAAGCTGTGCACAAGTTCTGGCCAGGTTTGACAAAGAGTGTTGGCCACAAGAAGACAGAAAAAAAATATTTCCAGAAAGTAAAAAATTAATAATTATTAATTTATGTCTCAGCTGACTTGGAGCAAGTTTTGTTTGTTTGTCTGCCTGACACGCACATAACTCCCACAGGGTATTTGTGTTTGGTTATATTTTCCTCCTGTGGTGTGGAAACAACTGAGATACAAGATGTATAGCAGCAAGTTCTAGGTAATGTTCTAGGTCATGAATTGGGGTGAAATCTGAGATGTTGTGCAAAACACTAAAAATCATTTAAAACAGGATTATGAGTGCAAGCAACACACAGAAGATAAGTCAAGCAGAGACATTGCAGTGAAAATGCATTTTCTTTGTAGGTTTAGAAGTTATACCTGCCAATTCTACTGCTCTGGGTACCAGACCAACACCTTCAGTGCCAATCTATTTTCCTCCTAAATTAAAGCTATAATCCACATTTCTGAACATACAGAAACTCCCACCTACTACAGTCACTAGGGCTACCAAGCATGGGACATAGTGTAGCAAAGTCCGACACTTCCAGCTCTGCACAGGGGATTCTCTAGATGGGAGCCTCATGTCTTTGCACCAGTAGGTGTGAAAGCATGTTGTACTTTTGTGACTTTACAGGAAGCAATTCCACATACTTCACCAGATTGGTAACTCAAATATGGATTCAGGCAGTACTATTTTTTTCATGGAAAAATAGTGAATGAAATTTAATTTCATTGTAACATTCTTAGGGCAAATGCTATTTTTCACAATCTTTTTACGTGGGTATTTCTGAAGTTTTTTGTTAGTTCTACAACAATTTGTCTTCCATTTGTCTCAGTGTATCTTCTCTTTCAGGGGTCAACTGTCCTATCAATTTGCTAATGCAGGGAACAGGACAACAGACTCCAAAAATAGTAGTTCCTAACATTTTTCAGTTTGTGAATGTTCTAATTTTTTTCCAAGGGAGGTGTGTTCTCTGGTTGACTTAAGACAAGGTGCTGACAGTAGATATTTCCTGACTATGTTGTGTGGATTTCTTAGAAGCAGTCCATGGATGATAAGCAGATACAGTTCACAGTTTGAGAGTACTGGTAGTACGGATAATATTGCTCATGAATCCACTACAACTCATTTTCATCTGCTAATGCTTACTCTTGCACCTTGGAAAAGAATCAGTTCTGCCATGAGGTGTATTGGAAAATCTGATTTCTCCTGGTTTGCAAATTGAGTGATACTGCAGCCTGGTAAATTTTCTGGTTTATGTTTTGGTATCTGTAGCAGAACTGCTAATTGCCTAGATTACAGTGTGTTTGTATGTAATTTTGAATCTATCTCTGGTCACATGTAAAAAAAGTAGAGAATTATTCAGAGCTCTAGAGACCAACCACTTCACCAAATAACACTACTGCAGATCCCAAACACAGAGATGTGCAAAGCAAATATTACCAGGTTTCTCTGCGTTTCTTCATATTTGCTGGAAGTTTGTCATAGCCAAAGGTTTAGGTAGTAATTATACAGACAGGATGTGGGGAAGACTTTCCATATGCTTCTATGGGGACAGAATTTCACTTCTTAAATCAAGGTTGGTGTATCCCTGAAGATATTCACTGACTCAGGCAGAATGCTGAGCCTGGAGCAGCAGTGTCTGAGTGAGGGTCAATGTACATCCCCATGGCAGGAAGTCAGACTGGGGATTATGGGGTTCTTCTTGGCTTTCACAGCTTGTGAATTTCAGAATAGACATGTAATACAGTGGAAGAAAGGTAAAATACCATTAGTGCCACTCATTAAAGTGAGCTGTTCGACATAACTTTTAATTAGAGGTGAGATTAACTTGTAGGACTTGGATCTGCCAAACTTTACTGACGTTTGTTTTCCAGAGGGAAACACTAGCTCCAGTGTTTAGTTTCAGGCATGTTACTTTAGATTTCATGTTTGTTTCATCCTCTGTTTGAAGTGAATAAAGTTTAAAAGTTTGCACAATACTGTGGCATTTGGTTGTTACCAAAACCCGATGACACTTTTCTTTTTTTTCATGTTAGCTGAAAGCTATAAGTAGGAAAAACAAATGCTGGCCATTCTTGGTTTGACCAATACTATGAATATTAAGTTTGCTTCTCATTTTATCAGCCTTCACGCAATGAGATGCAACTGTGTTGAGACGAAAGCTTTGAGAGACTGGCCTGGCACTCACTGACTGACAGAGATGGAGTTGGACAAAGAAACTTTGCTTGTTCCATAAGCAGTCAAAGTTGCCTTAGACCCTACTGGGAGCTACTCATCACTGCAAGTCAGCAAACCAAACAGAAATTTTCTGAAGCGTTTGGGAAGTTTGACACTCTGGGAAGGGCTTGCAGATTTAAACAGTCGAGATCCTACATCTGGACTCACCTGTGTGTGTCTGGCTGAGAATCGTGCCTCACATCTTACATTAACTTGTTTACGCATTTCCCAGGAGTGCAAAGAAGTCCTGACATTTGACGGAGAAGTTTAAACAAATTTCATGAAGCTAATTATGTAAATAGATTTAGAATCAGGTAAGTACTGGAAGGAAGCTTATAAAAAAAAAGGATATTTCTATGAGCACTGGATAGAGCCTGATTTCTGGTGCTTTGACAAATGTGATTGAATTTCCTGGTGTCTAATAGGATACAACTTTAAAGAGACTTGTGGAAACAGTATCTTGAAGATCCTCACTCTTATGTCCTGAAATTACCTGAGGAATTAAAAATTTGTTAGGAATACATATAAACAAAACACATTTGCTCAGGAGACCTGACTAGCAATACATAGGAAGGAACAAAAAGTTTCAAACTTAGGCATTTTAAAACAACTGTCTAAAGACATGCTCAGGTTTTCTAACCATTTCTACAAATGGCATGATTGAGTATTCTTTAAAAAAATCAGGTCTCTTCTTGTGGTGCCTAGCACCACAAATATGAATGCTTTGTCCCAAAGCATAACTTGCATTCACTGGTTGATTTTATAGCAAAATATCAAAGCTCAGCTGGCCAGAGAGTGCTGATAATAGCATCTTTGAAAGCTTTCCTCCAGACGAAGCATCTGTCCCCCCGCTGCTGTCCCAGCGTCTATAAAGTATACTATCACTAGCTCACAAAGGATTTTTTATTGTGTAAAATGAAACCAGAAGTCTGTTGTGGTTTAGATTATTGTTTCATTTATTAATATTGAGCATAATTTCCCAACCAGGACTAATAAATGAGAGCTGGCTTGTGCACTATACCCAGGCTTACTCTTAGTTCTTCAGAATTCAGTCTGTGTTCAAGCTGCTTAGATCTTGCTATTTTAAAACATCAGCATTGCATAAGTGTTTGTAATGATTACTTTGCAACTCTAGAAGAAATATGTTGTTCTAAAGAAAATGTTATTATTAGTGTTTGGGTAGAAGGAATCATACACTGTTCAACTGGCTACATATTTTTCCTAGCCAATGTTAACATACAATTTCTTACCTTTCTACTAAAAAAGAAAAAAAATCAGTTTCTTTTCTGTTTTTCTCTTTTCCTTCCCCATCACCTGATGTAGGAGGATCAGTTTAGGTTAGTAAAACATTCCTTCCTGGTTTTGTTCAAGGTAACACCTACAAACTTATTGCACAGTTATTTTTGAGTCTTCATGTTTCTCTTTTTTTACTCTTAAAAAAAAGAGGCACTCTCACTAGTACATGCTTCTCTGGTGCTAAAACTCCAAATGTGTGTCATAGATGTGCACTTTGAATACACATCACCTGAAGGGTCATCCTTATATCTAGCTGTCTGATGGAACATCCCATTCCGCTCCCATGGCAGCAGTGGGGCCACAGCACAGGGTTTCCTCAGAGAGGCTTTAGCCACCTCTGCAGCATTATGTTGTTACTGTCATACTGGGACGAATTATATGAGGATCACAAGATACCTGACTTTCCCAGCTTTCATGGAGCCATGTACAAATTTATTCTGTATTACACCCAGGAGTATCAGAATGATTCTCCATCTGAGACTTAAGGATTTTAGTGACTGACTGGAAGTAAATGAACAATTTTGATCCCATGAGAATTCATAAGGGTTTAATGAGGACCTACATGTAGTTCTCCCACCTGTCCCTGCGGAGAACTGAGTTTTGGTTCATGAGCTAAGTGCCTAAATCCTTTGCTAATTGTCTTGCTCAGTAGAGAAAATGATCCCTGGTTTCAGTGGGAGTGAGATCTAGCTTCTAATCCTGCCCGTGTTAATGCTGAAATGAACTCATCAGTGAGTTGTCTGGATGTGGTGTTTTTGTGCTTCACCTCACAAGCAGCTTCCATGTTTACTCCTGGTACATTAATCTGTAAGCAGCTCTGGATAACAATCTCTTCTCACATCTTGTTCAGCTAGTGGAAATGACTGTTTTCCTACCATCCCACAGACCTGAAAAATCAATGAGCATTTAGACTATAATAGCATTTCCAGAACATTTCTGCCACAGTTACCTTTCTTAGTAGCTGACGAGGTGTTTGTCAAACCAGAGTGAAGGGAATCTGTTCAGCTGAGTTCTAAGAAACATTCCCCTAATGTCACTATAGTTTTGGTTAAAGGTACTGAACCAGTGGCATGAGGTACTTTTTCCCTTGAGATGATCCATTGCCTTCTACACACCGGAAGGTAGCAGAACTCAGCTATTCAGCTGAGCCTTAGGGTGATTTACCTCCTACTGAGCTGGGTTTGCTTTAGTTTTAACTGGAGTGCCTGCTCACTCCTCTGTATCTAATTCAAGTTGTGAAGAAGAATTCTCAACCCTCCATAACTACTAAGAATAGATCCTGTGCCTGGCATCTGTTCTAGCAACATGTCCGTTCCAGCGGAGAGAGAAGCCTCTCCATAGCAATTAGTAATTTCTCATAAATGACAACATCCACACCTTATGTTTGTCCCTTCAGTAAGGACTATCTGAGAACATGCTTCTCTGGAGAAGGAACTGAGTCTAGACAGGAGTAGCAATTTCAAGTCAATTCATGGCATGAGATTTGTCACCTGGACATGTCGATTCGGGCTCCAAAGCTGAGTATTTTGTAACACTTTGGAATAAACCTACTTTAGTGCTTGAGTTGCCTAATAACAGTTTTCTTGCTAAAAATAAATCATGCTTTTGTCTCTCCTTTTCTTTTCCAAGCTTCCTTCTGTCATTGAGCGCTAAGGACAATTTATCCCACAAAGCTGCCAGGCTGAATAGTAGAAGGGCAAAAAGCTTGACCCATCAGAAAGGGAGAACTGGGTGTAATTCATGGTGAGACCTGTTGATACATGTTAGGTGGGTCTTGTCAGACCTCAAACCAAATTTGAAACCATGGCTCAGCATCCCCCAAGATGGAAAGGGTGGGGCTGTTCTGCATTACATACTGTTCTTATGATTTTGTAATATAATTAGCCAAGTGTACTGAAGGTCTCTGCATACCGTGGACCAAATTCAGACACGACATTAACTGGCACAATTTAACTGGATCCTGACAAGAGGTGGGTCCACCTCACTCCCAAGTTTGCTTGGTCTTAAGGCACTTGAGTGCATGTAAGTTGACAGTATGTATTTATCTGTATGTCCAAACCAAACTTAATACATGATATTCTGCAACACTATCCAGGAAAACCTGAATGCATTTTGAAACAAATTAAACCCTGCAGCACCTCATCAGAATTCAGTGAGAAGAATAGCTTTGTACAGAAGCAAAGTAAAAGTAGTCATGGAATATGCCTGAAGAATAAGTCTGACACCATGAAATGGAAGCCTGGCTTTCTTTCGTCCACTTTAACTTCCTCCCCACCTGCCTCTGTTTATTACATTTCAATAATTAAATGGAGCTAGAAAATATTACCTTCATTCTTGGACTAATTCTAATTATTAGATTCTGTATGTGGTTTGGTTAATTCCAGTAAATAGATTTGCTTAGCAAGCAGTACACTCATGAAAATTAATTTGAAACCACAATCAGCCTATGGAGAGTACACTACAATTATTCTTTCCCAGCCAAAATAAGCTTCAAGAATTTTATGCTGTCTCTCTCTGTTGGGACAGAAGGATGATGAACAAAATTATTCTTTTCAAGATCTCCATACTTTCTTTCCATACCTTTTGTTGAACAGTTGCCCTAGTTCTTCCGTTGTTCTGTTTGTAATCTGCTAAAACAATTTTTTGGAAATCCAGTGAAGTAACTGCTTGGGAGCTTGTTTGCATTTGTGCTGTGAAGAGCACAGCTTTTTCTTAAAGAGAAGGAAGATGCCAGCCATGTTGGTATTATACTGATGGTAAAATTTTCCTGTTTTGTGTTTGCTCTTAATGACCAGATCTTCTCCCAGGACACATTTAGAGAGGGATTCATGCACAACGTGTGTGTTTTTTTCTTACTAATCTGCCAAGAATTGTTGCACTGTTATGGAGATACAACATACTTATATGAGGAACAGAGATGCAGTCTAACCTGAGACCTATGGATCACATACAGCACAGTACCTGACATTTTTCACTACAGTCAGACTCGGGCTTGATGCAGAACTACAGAAACCAGATCCATAGGAAGTTGAATCCAGACTTTGAATATGAGTGAAACACTGTTCCATGTTTGCTCTCAAAGGAGAAAAGCCAGTCACTTGCAAACACTGCTCTGCTGAAGTTATAGCAGGTTTAGGTTTAGTTCAGTTGGAACAAAGCTGAACTCCAACTCCACAAACTTGTGTCAGAATAAGTCATTTCATACCTAAACAGCAACAAAACTCCATTTTGGTGTTAAGGTTCTTTAATTCTTTTCTTGTGTAACAATCCACACGTATTATATTTTATTATAATCATTAGGACTAGACAAATATGCTCTAGCCAAAAGAAAAGCCAATTAGGTAGTATTGTTATTAGCACTATCTGATTATGTGATCTGCAAAAATAATGGGTTGAGTTTAAATGTCTTGGATGAAAATATTGAAACTTGAAGGCATAAAGTAAGCGTCTAAATTAAAGGCCTGATTTATTTTTCTTTTGTGGAATGCCAAGCTGTTAAACAAAGCCAAACCCAGTGGCGTGCCAGTAGGTTAACAATCTACCACCACGAGAAAAATTTCAGACAGATTTATGCTCCCTCTGTCAGAACCTTTTTTCTTTGAAAATCCCTCACTTAACTCTGCACCATGGGTGGCAGGAGTTTGAGAGAGGGAAAAGGCTTCAGTTGCTTTCCTAGTCCCTCCTTCAAGGCGATGGCACAACAGCACCGGTAGCCTGTGAGGGCTCTACATATTAGGAAGAGTCAGACAATCTGGCTCCTCTGGTTCTAGTCAGAGCGTTGCTTTCTTCAGGAGTTGTTTTTTCTCAGCTTGAAATGTTACAAATAATAAAATGGAGCATTATTTTCTAATCTGAAGCTCTTTGGGAGTGGAGGTGATGTCAAAAGTCTTTCTGACTGGAAACTGGGTTATTTTCCCTTTTTGCTGTTTCAAGTATTAGAACAAGAGAAAGGAGGATTCACAATGGAAAAAAATACTGAAGTAAAAAGTGGGGAAAAAATACCCCAAACACTTTACTGGGCAAGAAAATTAAAAAAAAAAAAAAAAAAAAAAAAGAAAAAAAAAGAAAAAAAGGAAGTTTTATTTTTGGAGTCCTTGAGATGTGATTTGGTATTTTGTCTTTCTACTGGCAACATCAAAACAGAATACCTAGACAATTTTTCACTGTAACTGTTGCACAAAATCCCCTTTACTAGCAGAAAGATTACACTTGAGCTTTCTGACTAGTTCTGCTTCACATTTTGAAGGTATAGCCAAGCCCTCCTGCACATATTTCATACTTGTTAGGAACACAGGCACTCGAGGGAGAGATATTTTTGAGCATACTCTTACTCTGGCAGCCATTCAAAACTGGTAGGAGGAAAACAGGCATTCTGCAGTGAGCCAGCATTGTCCTCTCTCTGCTTTCCACATCTGTCAGAAAGCCCTGCTGCCACTCCCACCCCATCCTATTCTACCTCCCAGTGGAACCTATGAGGAGGGTTGGTTTTTTATCATTGTTGTAATTAGTTAAGCGTACTTCTTCCTCCTTCTGTCCAGATTTCTCCTCTGAATACCTGCCTAGTAGTCTGAAGACAACGTCTGTGCCCATCCTTATATGCCATCAGGATAACTGCATTTATACACTCCCATGGAGTGCCAGAACCATAACTCATAATTCATGACTGTACATTACACTGAGACACTGAGAGAAAATTCAATAATAAAAACATGCTTTATTTGCATGTTTTTATTTAGTTTATAATATTCCCGAACACTAAAAGGACCTGAATGTCCAAGAAATACTGTTCTGGATCCCTCTAAAGGTTCAGATTCTGGACTTTCTCACATTCAAAATAATTTATTTCTTGTGCAGCTGTTCTGTAGTGTTTAGAGGTCAGTTTTAATTAATTCAAACACAGAGCAGGCAGAATATCTACAGATCTGCTGTAATTTGCACTACCTGACTTGTTTCCATTGTCTGTGCCTAACTCCCCATAAACCTCTACAAGTCTTGTGTCTGCAAGTTAGACTCTGGGCAGTTGACTAGACAATCGCAGTTGTGCTGGATGTCTTTGAATCCACACCTTGCCTCCACACATTCGGGAAAGCTTTTGGGAACTATTTTTTGTTGCTGCTTTTGGGAACTCCACATGAGAAAAGTAGGTGTCCATGTATGTCAGAGATCATACACTATTTTCTTTGACTCCCCATCTCAAGCTATGGCCCTGGGAAATCTATACCATTGCCAAAAGGGATTAATTAATTGAATAATCAACAATACTGCTAATAGAAATAACAACTTGGTCACTTCAAATGCTGACCTCTGTGCAAGATGAAAGTCTTCTCTTTTAAGAATAATCAAAGAAATAAAAACTACCCACATTAAAATAAAAACATGGAGGAAGACAAGCAGCATGGGAAACAATTTTCTTATATAGGAAAAAATTGAGATCTTTTATACTCTCTTATCCTCATTTGGGTCCTCTCTTATCGTTACTGGGGGAAATTTCACTGAAAAAGGAAGAATAATCAATTATTAAGTCACTTAAAGCGGATTATTTTATAATCCTATTTTTATTGGAAGACTTTATTAAAACTGAACTTAATTTCAATGAAGAAGGAGACATCTACACAGAAACACTAACTTTCTTCAAAAAAGCCACACTTTTCTGAGTTTCTAAATTTTTCAAAGCAGAAAATTTATCTCTTTTAAAAAACAATATGGTTTGCTTCTACTTCTATATCAAGACAGGAGTCCTTTTTTTTCATAAGAAGCCAAACTCTTTGCCACGTATTATAAATCTTTCCTTTTACTCCCCAAATATCTCCATTATTCTGTTTTTTGTCACCAGGAAATCATAATATCATGCCCAGCAAGACCATCTCTTTCACAAATTACAGTGCCATAAGCTTAAGATGATAGCATGCCCTAGACCTAATGCCCATAGGGAGGCTTTGCAGAGGGATCTGGA